>NW_015386169.1:44404-60216 GCF_001527695.2 Protobothrops mucrosquamatus | reverse complement strand
GTCTTATGGTCAGATGCGTCTTATGGTGCGAAAAATACGGGTAAGTGGAGGAAAGCATGATGGGCAGCAAGGAGGCCCAAAACTGTGGGACCCAGAAGCGTGGGAAGCAGGCCTGAGGTCAGTGTGAACCCAATAGGACCAGAAGCAGACCTGAGGCCTGTGAGGACTCAGCCAGGTGGGAAGCAAACCCAGGTTCTGTGGGGATCTAGCAGGTGAAAAGCTTTGCAAAGGGCACCTTGGGGTGAGGGAGGCCTGGGAACACAGGCCACATGTGAATTGGTGAAGTGCTGTTGTGGGGGCCTGGTCTTGAAATAGAATGCAGGCCTGTGCCAGGTGTCCCAGGGCCTCCCCCACCCTGAGGTGCCCTGTACTTCACTTAATGACCACAATGGGGAGAGCTGAGATTACAGTTGTTGAGTGAGGGGCATATGGGCATATGGATATCTTGCTTAGCAACCACAATGACTTAACTATCATAATTTTGGGCTAATTTTGGTCGTAAGTCATGGACAACTGTACAGATAAAGATAAAATAGACAACCAAGAATGCTTTATTGACCATTCTTCGTCCAGATTTTATATCAGTTGCATTTGCTAGTACAGGCATTCTGCTTCAGATTTCTGTTATTTTTAGCATCTGGCAAAATGAATGAGTACTTTTCCAACAACCTGTAAAATCCAAGACACTATGCTTTCATTGTTTAATTCCCCCCTCATACAGTAGTGGCCAAAATTGTGGAAACCTTTTGGAAAAAGTGTACAGTAGAAATGCCACCTTTGGTTAAGTTTCCACCAATATTTCTTCTAATTTCTTTATAACTGTAGCCTTGTTCACTTAATAATACTATTTTACTTCGCTTTCTGGGCAACCAGTCAACTCTTTGCACCATTACTTTAATTTTATTATGTTTTACAAGCTCACTAAATGAAAGAAAAAAAACCCCAACAACTTGATAGTAATCACATAACACATTGACAAATGTCCTCTTCTCAGCTTCAATACATGACATCAATAACTGAATCCTACTGTGATCTGATTGGCTCATTGCCAAAACAAGATGACACCTGATTGGCTCTCTAAATATGCTCATTGGCTACAATCAGATGAAGGAAAGCTACCTGATATCAACCTAAGCAAGTTGTGTTTCCTTTTTCTGGTTATTTGGCTATAACTTTTCATAGAATACAGTACAGATAATTGAACAAACTATGTTGCATTACATTCTTGATTAAATTATCTTTCCATTGATATATAATTTTATGGTACTACTCCAAAAAAAAGTGGTGTTATTAGCCATCAAACCTCAAAAATACACTTTTCCCAAAAGGTTTCCACAATTTTGGCCACTACTGTATATAACTCCTCCCATTATTCTATATCAAAGAAGACACACAATTGAAACCAAGCGGGGAAGTTGCATTAATTTTGCCATTAAAGTGTACAATTACATATTTTTTATAAAATACAGTAGCTCTTCAATTTTAATTATGATACGTATCCTGCTCAGTGAAATCGTGATACAAGATATAGGATTGCCTTTTAAAATGAAGTATTAAAATCAGGTCTTCTCAGCTAACTATTTTTAAAAAGCGTATACTGGTAAGAGATTTGGGTCCCGTTTCAGTTTCGGGCTTTTCTTGTTCCTACATTACATGGAGATGAAACCATCTGGTCCATGCTTTGCCAAATGTATTTAGGTGAGCACTTTTTGGGACCTGACAAAAGATTATATGATGTAATGCAACTGAATAGCCTATGCCACTAACCTTTTTTTTACATTTCTTTCCAGTTTAATTGAACGATTTCTGAACGTGTTAATGATGGAAGTTATGCATCCAGACAGCCATGCTCCCATTGGTATTAAATTGCATTTCATTGACATCTATCTGGAAGAACTGGCTAAAGTTGGAGCTAAAGAGGTCAGTAGTAAATTACATGACATTTAGGCTTCTCCATCTGAAAAGCATCAAGTTAGGGAAAGATTATTACACTTTACTTCTGTCGTGGAAAAACCCAATGAAAAAGACGAGAGACAGCAACACAAAACAATAATTCTTACTTTAAGATTCAGAGGTTTATTTTGCTAATAATTTGGAACATAGCAAGCATAAAACACAGCATCACTTACATTAATAACCCATTGTAATGAGGTCCACTGACATAGCACTCCAAAGGATAGCTATAGGCCAATGGCAAATCAATCAGGTCCAGACCCAACTTTTTATACCCTTTCTCGTTCAAAGACTGTAGTCAGATGGTCTGCTCACTTTTGCTGACTTTCTACTGACTTCCTGCTGACCTTCTGCTGAACATAACTTTCCACATATGTCTGTGTACATTGGAACCCACATCCATCAGCTACTTTAAGTTCCCTATTTCTTACTGTTCCAGACTTTATGTTCTAAATATATCTGAAACAAGCAAGCTTAGCAAAATCATATTAAGTAAAGTAAAATTGCAAACTGCAAAATTAAGCATAGCACAGACTTTGGTTCAATACTTTGTCCATGAGGCCTGGTTTAGTTTACCTGGGCCTAAACCTTGCATAAAACAACAATAGCCAATATTTTCATTTTCCACACTTCTTTATAAAATATATTGAAATCGGTGGTGTCAAATTTTTACTATCTAAAGCTCAGTTTATTTTATCTTGTGAACGGCGCCCTGGTTTCCAATTAGTTTTGTATACATGAAAGAAATAAAAGCAAATAAAACTTGAAACAGAAAAGAAACAAGTGTGGAAAAGAGTTAACTTTACCCATTAACCCCTGTATGTAAAAAAACAACAACATTTTAATAGCTTGTCACCTCTAAATCTAACATATTCTCTCTTTTCCCTATTGTTTATTTTTTAAGTAAAAACAAATCCATAGGCTTCATCAAACAAACCTTGTCAGCAAAAGGTGTTCACTGAAGTGTGACAATGCCCTGATTCCTATGGCTGTAATACTATACAGTATTTTAATGTAAATTTCAAGAGTCAGCTTATCTGTAGCTATATGTAACAATATTTAAAACATATATATATTGTATTTAACAATTCTTCTTTATTTTAGAACATCTTATGCCAATAAATATTTTTCCTTTACTGGTAGTGCTTTGCCCTTTCGGGCTGCCCTACTATATATAAATAATAAACTGCAGTTGTGCAAGGAGTGAGGGTAATAGTAATGTCTTTTCTATTTTTTCTGGTTTCAGATATTTATATTAGAAGTAGTACAAAGTCATTGCTGTACTAATATCAGTACCAGTAAATGCTGAAATAACAATTTACAGATTAAGAATTGCTGAAAATTCTGAAAGTATTTCAGTTGATTATGTAATCATTCCAAATAAACTCTACTTTTCTCGTTATTTCTTTTTTCTTCTGGAATAAGTTGTTTCAGTTTTGGGTATCTTTTGGATTTTGGATAATGATTTTAGAATTGACTGATAAAGATTATGTTGAATTAATTTTTTGTATTTTATGTTTACAGCTCACAGCAGACCAGAACATTAAGTTTATTGAACCATTCTGCAAAATCCTTGCAAGGACCAAGGAGTATGTTCAAATCTTAACAATATTTATATTAACTTGCTTTTTTAAAAACAGTCAATAAAAATCTGAATGGGAGTGCAGAACAAAGGAAAAGCTATTGTGAAGAGATAGCAGCATGCTCACTATGAGAGAAATACAGGTTTTTCTTTAAACATACCTCAAAATGAAAGTATGTGTAACTATAGCAACAACATCCATTTCTATGTAGCGATTATAGACATGATTGTTCTTGATCCTCCTGCACACCTCGGAAGATTAGATAACTATAATCATGTGATTGTCAGTTTTTCCTTTCTTATTTTCCGAATGACTCAGAACTTGTTTAAGCTAAGCGTTAGGCTACAAAGAGGATCTACTAACCACATTCCCTAATTATATCCCCCCCCAATCTTTTTACTGTTCAGTCATCTTATGCTGCAAGCCATAATCTGTGGCATCTTTGAAACCATTGTGGATCAGTCCCCATTTGCCATCGAAGATTTAATGAAAGAACTAGAAACTGGCAGTGATGTTGACAGTTCCTCAGAACACGAGAAATGGAGTGACAAAGAAGATATAGAAATGGACAGAGGTGAGGATCTGGTGTCCCTAACACTTGCTTTGGAAACATCTAGAAAAATTATTCCAGTGTTTTCTGCACAGAACTTTCTGTTAGCACTATACAGAAAGTTCTGTGAATCTAAAAGGCTCCAGTTCATTTAGAAGGAAATAGAAATTAAAAGAATCCATTGTTCTAGAGAGATACTTCCTGACACCTGTTTGTTTTCTAAGCAGAATTTAAAGTTTAGTTTGCCTTCTAACAAGCCTCTATCCAATATTTATAAAAGGCTGTATTCTCTTTTACTTCCTCCAGGTCCAAACACTGATTTCAGATATACTATCTCTGCTGAAAACACTATTTATAAGCTGTATTCAGTCATAAAGGAGAGGTTTTCTCATATATCAGGACTTCTCCTTATTTCCTCATATTACATACTCAAATGATCTCTAAGGTCCTCTAACAGATTTTGTCATACAGTGACAAGTAACAGGACCTTATTTTCTTGGCGATTTTCAGCTTCATTAGCTAAATGAAGGCAGGGAATATTTTTCCCATGATGAGCAGCATAAAGCAAAGAGTGAGTGGGACTAAAGTGAATAGGAACCATCCATTCAATCTCTTGACACCTCGTTTTTATCTTTGTTTTTTTCTTTATAATATAGGCAGGGGCTTGTCAAATCAACTGTCTCCAAATTCAGAGGCACATGGTAATATTTCAGAAGATATAGATGCTAATATTGGACCAGTTCTTCAGGTAGGCTCCACTTTTAGCGAACAATACTAGTTTTAGATCTTTCTAATTACTAGAATTATGGCAATCGTGGGACTAGGTTGGGGAAGACTGATGCAGGGTTTGAAAACCTCTGATTTAAAACTAATAAATTGCACTGGCTACTTTATTTTCAACACCTGGAAATTAAATCAAGCTGGCTATCAGTTTTTTTACCAATGCAATATGAGGGGTTTTTTTTTTTGGTATTTATAAGTTGTATATACTTCAAGTTCTGAGGAACATGCCATTTGAGCAATAGAGCATATATTTGCTCATAAACAGTGAAGGTCCACATCTTCCTAAATTGCACAATCTTATTGTGATTTTTTTTTAATTGTTGAGGATTCAAGCTGTGATGAAGGGACCGAGAAGGAATTTGAGTGAATTTAGACTAGTGAGAAAAAGTACATATTTTGGATGGTAAATAAAAAGAGAAAAGAATGGTGTTATGATATTAACATTTTAGCATTTTTGAACGAAATGATTATTAAAAGGCTGATTTACGTTGCTTTCTTTCTTTGACAGTTTGATTATGCAGCAATTGCCAACACAATCTTTGAGTTAAGCAGCAGAAAAAACACACCTGCTTTTAACAGAAAGCGCCTCTACAAATTGGTTAAAAAGTATGTTTCTTGACATTCTTATGATTTCCCTGGGCACCCTTTTTTTCTCTTAGCCTTTAAGTTCACTCTTTTTTTTAACTTACTTTTCAGCAGCAATAAATACAGTACTTTCTGTTATGGAAGGTTTGCAAATGACTAAAACAATATAATTTCTTTTCACTTCTTTTTCCAGATTTCAAGATCTTGCAGAAGGTAAAACTGCATTATTTTGTTCAAGCCTTTGGGAGTAGAAAATATACACTAGGGTTGGATTTGTTGTCCTTTGAAGGAATAATCATGATTTTCCACATCAAAGCTTAAGGCAAAAGTGAAAGTAAACTTTCTTGATTTATTTTCTAATTCTGATGGCTTTGTGGTCATGTCCATATAGTGACCATGGGAGTATTTGCCATTTCATTCTTCTGACATAATTTTGGAATTCTTAGACCAGGGCTTTTCAACCTTTTCACCCATTGTACCACTTTTAGAACATGGCAATATCTGAGTACCACCAGTCGCCTAGCAAGGTGTCAAAAACTTGATGACCTCCCCCCCCAAAAGGAAAAAACTGATGTACAGGTAGTCCTCGACTTACAACAGTTTGCTTAGTGACTGTTCGAAGTTACAATGGCACTGAAAAAAGTGCCCCCCAAGCCACAGCCGAGCAAGACACCTGCCTGCCCGCCCGGCCGCACTCTTCCTCCTGTCCAAGGTTTTCATTGTTGTGAGCATTTCTGTTGAGGATTGGCAGTAGGAGTGGGGTGGGGGGGTGTTTGGTTTTTATCCCCCCCCCCATCTGCTGGGTGGTTGCAGCAGGTTTTGGTCACTTCACATGACCCTGGGACACTGTGACCGTCATAAATATGAATCAGTTGCCAAGCATCTGAATGTAAATCACAAGACCTTGGAGATGCTGCAACATTCAGCTGATCGGCGCTTCTTCTGGGCTCAGCAGAAGCACCAGGATCAGCGCTGAGCATCAGCTGGAGCCTGGCGTTGATCCTGGCGCTTCCACTGAGCCCTGACAGCCCTGCAGCTCCAGCCATCTCTCACTCAGGCTTGTGCGGTGCTGCCACCGATTCAACTCATTCCCCTCCCCCGCTACCATTTTTCTAGGATGCTCGCGTACCACCTGCCAGGTGCCGATGTACCACAGGTGGTACCCGTACCACTGGTTGAAAAGCCCTGTCTTAGACAACTCTATAGCCCTAGGATTTCCTGGTGGTTTCCCAGACATGCACAAACCAAGTCTCACCTTTTCTAGCTTCTCTTAAGTTCTGGCAATATGCTGGTACCTGATCTGGACTTCCATTATCACCTAAATCAGATTACAGCTCTATTTACAGCTGGAATTTGAGAACTTTTTCTCCCCTCTGTGAAAAGCCACATAGTCACTACAGTTGGTGGAGTCAGTGCAAAAATATGTGAGGCCAGTTCCTTTGCCCTCTACTCTTCCTTCCTATCAGGCTTCTTTTAAGATGGAAAATTGCTAGTGGTCTATTGTTTTATTGTATTATAAAAAAACAAGTAGTTCATTATATTGTTTGGGTACAGAGATATTTTATATAGCATTGACTGCAGAATATTAACATTCTGATTATTTAGATGACTGATTTTGTCTTTATTTTTCAAATTTTATGTCTATGATCAATGACTTCTAAAATGTTAATGTTGATAAACATATGGTTGCTTAAATTTTACAAGCACTGTAAACCTTTCCAGCACTCTTAAATGATATAAGGCTCTTTGCAATTAAGCCTGGGGCCCTGGTTACCTACCACTGATTTCACTTTTTCTCCTTCCCATCTTATTCGAATAAATGCTTTTATTTGCTAGTAAAATACTGTATTCATGATAAAACACATGCACGAGTTAAAAAAAAAGTATTGATGTTCAGGTGGATGAAGAATCTTCTCAAGAATATTTGGCTTGAATGTCCTTTTTAGGGAGTTTCCCTCAAGATGATTTCCCTGAAGATGTTTCTACAGATGAGGATGATGATAGCTTCAGCAGGAGGAAATTGAAAAGAAAATCTGGCAAACCCTTAGATAAAGCTCAGTTGGGAAAAAAAGGTAGAAAAAAAAGACATCTGTTTGTTTCCTGATCACACTAAGCATTTATTTTTAATCACTGTTTGTTGAACCAGCCAGAGGTCTGTTGAACCAGCCATAGCACTAAGGCATGATGAGTGGGTCTGCCAACTACACTAAACCAAAAATGAATTATATTATGGTTCAACATTATGCATAAAACAGACAATTTCATATAATCTGCTAATTTAGGCTGCTAGTATAATTATTTTCATTGAAGGAAACCCTATTGAACTCAGTATGACTTAGTAACAAGCAGGCAGTAATAACTTTATTGTCAATAATAGTACTGCGTATTAAATATAACTCTTGTAATAGAGTGCCCACAGAAGTTGGCAGAAATGGCTTTTGCTAATGGATTGTAAGTATTGACTGAAAGCCACAGAGCTGTTTGAATAGGCCCAGAGCTTTTCCATAAGTATAAAGAGTTTGGATGTGAAAGTAATTCATTATAATGATCATAATCATCCACAGCTGCCAAGATCCTTGCTAACACAAAATACTACGTATTAAAGGCATACCATTTGCCATGATGGGTTCAAATCAATCTTTTCCCCAAATGGTTAAACAAACTATCTGAAAATGCTTAAATGAGAGTTAATGGCAGGATTAAACATGGTTTTTATAATCAGACATATTTTTCTCTTCGTTTAAAAGTAGACTTCTCTTATCAACTTGTCACGAGAGATGCTATTCAACTTAATATCACTTAATTTTTCTTGACAGACAACAATCAAACCCAAAAGAATGATAGTGAGGAAGAAGAGGCCAACACAGGGCTACCAAAAAAGAAGAAGAGAAAGAGAAAATCCAGTCAGACAGCTGGTACTTTTGTGTCCTCTAGAAATAATGAGAATAGACCAGTCAGAGTTGAATCCAAAACACCAGATCCAGCCAACAAATCCTCAGATATCAGTAAACGGCAGAAGTCTTCAAGTACAGAGAGCAATGAAGTTGCTTCGGTGATTCCCATTGAAGGACTTGGTGATGATTCTTCCTTGAAGTCACTGACATGTTTAGTCAATGGCATAAAGAAGCCTTCCCCCCACAAAAATGGGAGCCTAACAAAAGTTCCTATAAAAATTGTGTGTCAGAATGGACAGAATTATGACTCTGAAGAGGACCCTAGTTATTGTACTACAGGAGGCCACACTGGTAAAATTATGAAGAGGCAGCAGAAATCAAAGCCAGGAATCACTGGAAAGCTTTTTTCTGAAGAGAGTGTTAATCTGCCAGAGAAAAAATGCCTTGTAGAGTCAGTACCTATTGTGCTCCAGAAAGTCAAGTTGAAGAGAAAAAAAATGTTCGGGAATTTGGGGAGGATTACATGCTCCAAACAGAAAGCAGTTAGCTTGAAAATACAAAGAAAAGTCAAGAAAGACCCAAATTCCACTGAAAGAAATGAACTTGAAAACAAGAAGAGGAAGAACGAAGTAGGTGTTGAATTTAACAAACTAAATCATTTTCTAAATTTCTTAATCCATTTTCTGAAATGGAAAAAAGAGCATTCTTACTCTAGTCCAGTTGGTTAGAGATAAAACAGCATCAATTTAATGCTGTAATTTCACATTTTAATTTAAAATTCTACATCCTTAGGCTAATCAGTTGGCTAACTGAAAGGAAAATTGTTATAAAAGCCGTAACATCAGCCCTACTAAGGCATGCTTCTGAACCACATGAGAGCTAAAAGAAAACAAACAGGCAAAGCTAAATAGCACATGATTCTGCCCAACATATCTCCTGCAGTCTTCATCTGGTGTGTACAAAGGTCTAAAGGAAGACCAAACATTTGGTTTTAGATAACTTTTTCATCAGGGCTACATTTATGCCTTTCATCTGTTAAGCAAGGTTTGCTTGTGAATGATTGGAGAAATAAGGAAAAAACGTAAAGGTCACATTTTAAATTGAACAAATTTTGCATGCCCTTAAATGTAAATCATTTTATTTCCAAATCCTAAATAAAATTGTTTTATTTGGAAAAAGAACATAGTTTTGCTCTTTCCAAAATATTTATCTTGTATTCTTTAACTTCCCTGAAGCAGACTATGCATGTTATTTCTTAAGACTGGTTTCCATGGAAAGGCATTCATGTAGCTATTGCTGGATTTATAACTCTATCTCTCAACTTGGTATTTAATGTGGCTGTACAAAAATAAAATGGAGGGGTGGAGGCATGAAAGAATTCTTAATAGGTGAACATAAACCTTATGTGCTATTTATTGACTATGTTATGCATGTTTTCTGCTCTTTTTCTCCTTGCAGGAAACTGGTGGTATTGCTCTTCCAATAAAGAAAACAAAGGCAAAAGTGGAGAATGATTTTGTGAAGTTTAAAAAGACAGCCTTACCAAAGCCAGCCTTCTTTAGAAAATCTAAAAGAAGCATTACTGCCATGCCGGTATGATAACCTTTCTATAGTTTATACCTTGAGAATGTTTAGAATGATAGTTTGAGTTCTTTTTAAACAATGGCATTTTTCAAGATAGGATTGTGATGAATCACTTCATAGGAGTCCTTGTTCTCTAAAGACTGCTTGTTTAGTCTCAATTCTGAAACTAAATATGCAATTCTACAAACGTACTGCTTTTAGAATGGCTTTTGCAAACTGATCTGTGGGCCATCTGGCCACTTGCAGGACATTGGCAAATTGGATGATAGTGTATGTTGGCTGATGCTTTGTAACTTATTGTGATTTGGTTCAATATTCTAATAAAGATGTTGAAAAATACTTTAAGCAATACAGATTTGGCCCAGGAAAACAACTATATTTGTCTTTTAGTTAAGCAAGCTACAATCTTCCAGCTCCAAAAAGGTTACCTTTGGATTAAATAAGAATATGACTGCTGGTAAGACATTTTCTTTCTTGCTTGAAAGGCCTGTGTTATTACATCATTTGCGTGATAAACTGAATGTTAAAAGAGTTTTTGCTGGTCAGAGACTTATTGCATAAGCATTGGTTTTGTTAAAATGGCAGCAATGCGTGTATTTTGCTAGAAGCTTAAAAGCATATTTTGGTCCGCTGAGATCCCATCTATTTTCAAGTAGCATGTGAAGAATAGTTTAAAAATAAACATTAATTTGCATTCTGAGGCTCTTTTGCTAATAAAAAAAGCATCTATTAGAAGGATTCAGTGTGTCTCCCTTCACTTACACATAAGTATTTTACATTCCTAGTAACAAGGTGACACAAGACATGTAATGTTTTTCTTTCTAATCTTTTGCTTTACAGAATTTAAGAAGACAGACAAAAGTATCTTAGTCAGTCCAGAGGGAGGCTCCCGGGTAGCTTTCAATCCTAAGCAAAAACCACCCCATGGGGTCCTAAAGTCCTCCTCTGGCTCTTTGATGGAAACTCCTCAAATAAAGAAGTCTCTTATAATTCCAGCTAAGAAAAGACCAACCGCTATGGATTTCTTCTAAGCCAAATAAATGGAAGAGAGTTTTGTTCTGAACATTTCCACATTCAACTATTTTTTTTGAACAATTTTCAGAATCTTATTTTCACAGTTAATATGATACTATGCATACGGTTTTGATTATGTGGCCTCTGGTTCTTCAAAAAGCACTTCTTTGGCTGCAGATTAGAACTGCTTTATGTTGTTAGCAAAAAAAAATAAAAAATAAAAGATAATATAAAAAGGGAGTGGAAATCAGTTTTTCTAAGAACAATAGTTATCTCACAAATATTTTGCAAAGCTTTATTTTAAGCTGCTTTTTTTGTACTCTTGTTTATTATCTAATCTTATATGGGCTCTGTTCTGCCTTTTTTCTACCCTGTTTTATTTCCCCCTCCTCTAAAACTTTGGGTTAAAAATAAGAGTATTTGTTGAAAACAAGTTTTTCAAAGGGAAAAAAATCCTTGTTTGAATCACTTAATAGTATACATTAAAACTGTTACTATTCAAACTCATGCTGCACTTTGCGTACAGTGCTTAAGCATGTGTGATAATAATCTTAGCAATTTCAGAATTGCACATCTGTTCATAAAATGTATATTTTCTAATCTGATGCCCTTCGGATATTTTGCAACTAAAATTCCGAGCCAGCATGATCCATCTACTTACGTGGAAGGAAAAGATAATCTACATATTTTCCCTAATAAATGCATATTTATGCAGCTGGCCTACACAAAAACATTCACTCAAGGTCTTGTTCTTCCTCTATTAAAATGGATTAAATTATATTATCACTTTTGCAGAAGCCTCTGTGCCTTTTAAGGATGGTTAATAATGCTGTGTGAATCAAAAAGGGGGGTGGGATTCACTATATCTAAATTTCTGCCGATGCCAGCAGGATGCAAATAGTATTTTGCTGGAAATCTTTCTCCCACCTTCAGAGTTCCTGTCTTGTCAATTTGCAATACATGGAAATGAACAGCTTTACTGATTAGATTCACTGTAATTTGGGACCAAGCTGAGGAATAGAAAGGTTTTAGTTCCCATTGTTAGAAGCATCCCACCTATTATCTTATATAAATGGTAAAACTTTTTTGGGGGGCTGCTGGTGGTATTGGAATTTCAAAGACAATTTTTCCCTTCCTCCATTCTCAGCAGAATGATTCTAAAAGTTTATATAAACTTTGATGCAACTTCCCAGGAACCAGTGTCTTCAGTATGGAATATGCTGATGTTACCGTGCCTCTCTTCATTTTGATGTTATAAAATTATCTTTACATCAAATCGGTATTTTATTAGAAACTATTCCTCATTTCTTTAATCAATATAGTAAAAAAACACAGCTCAGCAAACCTTGCAAACAGTTCATAAATTGGTGGGAGGGGGTTTAAAGCTTTGTAATAAAAATGTTATTTCTCTGTTTTGCATTCCAGAGAATTAATGGTTCTTTTGAGCAATTAGTTACTTTAGTACAGTGTTTCTCAACCTTGACAATTTTAAGGCATGTGGACTTCAACTCCCAGAATTCCACAGCCAGCAATGCTGGCTGTGGAATTCTGGGAGTTGACGTCCACATGCCTTAAAATTGTCAAGGTTGAGAAACACTGCGTTTAGTATCTCTTCAGAGTGCTTATACAGTTGCAAACTAATGACATTTTTGGTTTTATTTTCGAACTTGTTAATATCACTGACAAGTATCTTATGTGCTTGAAATGAGGTGGTTTTAGTTGTGTCACAGTTTTAAGTAACGTAAATCGATTAAGAATACAGAATCTTATATCAGATGCTGTATATCTTTCTTGACACTTTCATGAAATACAAAGGAAGAAAATGTTACTATATTGTGTTAATATAATTTTATTAAATTGATGCTAATATGCAAAAGCAAGAACATTAAAACTTTGGTTTAAAAACAATTTGAATGTGGAATTGGAAGGATTCAGTCTATCTACTTATGACAAGGGCATGCCTAAAATCAATTATACTCAGTAAGTTATAGATCGTTTTCTTATACAAGGTGCTGCAGGGCAAACCTCTGGGCCAGCAACTTCAGCTGCATCCATAAGCAACTGTCTGAACATTCTATATCATTCCACTGACCAGAAACAGTTGGTTAAATCTAGGCACCATTTGTATTTCTAAGAAAACCTGTGTTATACAGTATTTTAGAGGCTAGGGCACAGTGGAAAAATATAGTGGATATCTAGCACATTGGGAATCTGTTAGATAAGATTATCAAGGTCCATGTGGGGGAAAAGAGGAGCTATCCAAAAAAGGCATTTTGCACAGGCAGTTTTTAAACTTGGAGTTGACCATGACTAACAGGATAACGTTGACCAGGGGTGTCAAACTGCCGGTGTCATGGTTCCGACAGATAATAATAATAACTTTATTGTCACTTTGAATGTTACACCAATCGGCATACATCAAAAGGAAACTCTTCAAAGAACTTCGATGCATTGTTTACCTTAAAGAATCTTTATTTGAGTAGCATAGCATCGGCATTAACACAGTCGAAGCCAAAAACTGGATTCCCCTCCCCTGAGCACATAGTATCAAAGCACAATTCCCTCCTCCAATTAACATTCATAAATCACATTCTCCAATTAGTTTGAAATGCAGGCTCTCCCTCCAGTTCTCCAGCCCTGCCAATTCTTATCATCTCTTATTTCATTAACCTTGGTTCACACCCTAGTCCAGTATTATTATGTCTATCTAAGTTCTCATGCACATTCCTCCCCCCTGCCCCCCAGCATCATCTAACTCTAAAACATAAGAAGAAAATGGTTGCATCCCTAACTTATCAAAGCAAAAACATCCGATGTTAGTGTTGACAGCTGGCCCACATGCTGGATGCGTCACGCAGAAGCCACATCCACCCCAACTTCGGCAAGGAGGAAAAAGTTGTGATATGTTGCGACATATCATGTGACACGGCGAGTTTGACACCCCTGATGTTGACCAATGCAGTTCCTGTAATGATTGTACAATTGAAAACAAGATAAATGCAATACCATGCTGTCTGTTAAACAGTATACGTTTTTTTGTCCAGCTTAGTTTATACACATACATTTCATTTTATAGTAATTTTGCTGAAAGTTAAATTCAAAAATATAACATGTGTTTTAAAGTTATATTTAAAACTTTTAAGAGTACCTCTAATGGTTTTATTATCCAACTTCAAATCCACCACAATTTCTATATGAACCTTGTTTCAGCATGACATTTTTTATGTTAAAGGAAAGTGTATATATTCTATGTTTGATATGTGTTAAGATATTCTTTTTATGCAGCAATTTTAAATCCATATTTTGCAACAAAAATACCACATGTTTTTAAAATGATAGACAAATTCATCCATGGGCATCTTGTCCATGTATTATCACAAACATCCAAAGTTATTGTAATGGTTTTTGATAAAAGAAGCTGAGGTTGGAAGTTGATTTAGTTTTGTTTCTCATTGGAAGATGTTGCCATAGGAGGATGCTATTGGGCTGGCATCAAAGATGGAATCTTAGAAAACAGCAAAAAGAATTGGGACAAGAGTTTTAGTGGAGGCGATAACAATGGCTGATACAACCTATGATCTAGACACAAGTGATTGCTCAAGATCTGTTATTTTAATGAAGAGCAATATCACTTGGACTTAATATACTGCATCATAGTGCTTTACAGCCCTCTCTCTAAGTAGTTTTACAGAGTCAGCCTATTGCCCCCAACAATCTGGATCTTCATTTTACCAACCTCAGAAAGATGGAAGTCTGAGTCAACCTTGAGCCGGTCATAGTCGAACTCTTGGCAGACGGCAGAATTAGCCTGCAATACTGTATGGTAATATTGTCTGGTAAACTTAAATTGGACTGGGTGATGTTAGTCTTATTAATTCAAGGACAAATATAGAAATTGCTTAACAATAATCGAGAGGAAGATTCACTGATGGCCCAAAGAGGAAGATGCACCATGGAACTTCTCAATACAAATGATCCCTCATAGATTTAAAGATATGGAAGATGAAGTATTCTTCCAGCCAGACCCAAGGGAGGAAGGCCAGTCAGAATGGTGATGCTTCCCATTTTTTATGCCCTTATTTCTAAAATGGGCATAACTAGGAGTTAGAAATAGTTGACTACATACCTGTTAGAGCAACATGATAGCTTGCAAGCATACAGTTAGAGAAAACTTTTAAAACATTCTGAGGAAAGGAAAGAAGTTCTCTGCAAGGCAATTTAAAAACTCAAGTGCCACTGTTATTAAGAAGTGAACACTGGAAGTAATTAGCTAATTCTAACCTCTTGCAGAGCTAGTTTAAAGAAAACAAAACTATCATACCATTAACATGCATGTTCTTAATAAATGGAAAACTAAGAGGACTTGGATCAAGTCCTATGATCTCACAGAATGGTTGGCATGTATCTGCAAACTTTTTTCAGGTTTGTGTTATTGTGTTATTGATTGGCCAACTGGATCAGAAAGGCTTACCATGTGGCACGTTGGGCATCAATTCATGCAAATTGACCACAAAATTTGAGAATCCTGATATATTTTCATATATTTTTAAGAATGATTAGAACTCACACTTTTTGTGCTCATTTTGTAGAAAATGAGGAGTGCGTACTTGGCAAAATCCCACTAACAGGATTAAATGTTATTCAAATTTTGGGATAAGCTTGCCAACATCTAGGCTGTGCACATGCTAGGGTTATCTCAATTTGCTGTCTAGATAATATGTTTAATACAAACTTCTCAAAGGAATCCTGCTGAGGTGGCAGAAATATATTATCAGCAAACTGCTGTTTTGTTTCTAATTTTTTAAATGTATTTGAAAAATAGACTGATTCAGAAGATCTGAAATATGGGGTTTTCCAAATCAAAAA
>NW_015386169.1:13829-40916 GCF_001527695.2 Protobothrops mucrosquamatus | reverse complement strand
TCTTTGGGCTGAGGTTTGAGGCGGAGTGATTTTGGTGTGCCAGGTGCCTTTTTCCTGCCAGGCACAAGCTCCATATTTCTTGCTGCCATCAGCAAACACTGTGATGGCCTCTGGAATGGGATAAGGTTGAAAAGGTGTTTGCCAAGTGAAAGGTAAAGTTTTGAGAAGTTGCAAGCGGGGATCCGGGGGTGGATGACAATAGACAGTGCCAACCCAGTCTGTAAATGCAAACTGGAGTTGTTCACAGTTGACAAACAATGTTTCCCAAGTAGAAAGGGAACATGGAACATACAGTGTAGAAGGTTCAATGCCAGCCAGAGCTTTGGACCGCTGGCGGCCTTTCATAATTATTTGAGCAAATAGAGCTGATTTTTGAGTGAGAGTGGCTCTAGGTGTGTGAAAAATGTGGGTCCACTCCAAAACAGCAGCGAAGATGTCACTTGAGTGATTGAACATGTAGGTAGTGTTAGAGTGTTCACAATCAAAAGTGTTAACTGACAATGGTTATGTGGAATCCTGTCCACAAATTGAATATTAAAAATGTCATTAATTTGTTCCACTGTGGCAAATGCTCCAGATGGAACTACAATGAAAATTTTCAGGTTGTTTTCCTTTGGTCACTAAATCAAATAATGGACTGAGTAAGTGTGTAGGCAAAGAAGATGCCTAACAATTGCTGTAAATTGACCAATGAAATAATTTTGGGTAGGCTCAAATGAGGAAAAGCTGGGGCAAAATAAGATTACAACATTGTACGCCTTAAATAAAAATAGGGAGAATGCAACTGTATTTTTTCTGGGGCAACTTGCATTCCATAAAGACTTAAATCATATTGTATTTCTGAAAGCCAATTAGATTGTGTCTTTGGTGTTCCAATTAGAATATCACCCATATACCAAAGCCAATGGGTGACGTTTGTGCTTGCAATTCTAAGCAGAGGAAAAAAGTTTTTCAAATGAACAGCTCCCCCCCTCTGTTTCCTGTCTCTCCCTCGCTTGTAAAGCAACACAGCCAGCCGAAAGAGACAGGGGGGGGGGGGAAACTCATCACCAAAAACTAGGTTTCTCTCCTTCATATGAATTCTCCGTAAAACTCTTCTCATGCAAACACTTACTATTACTTTTCAATTACTTTTACAATAACAAAATCTATCATTCATTATTTCTTTCACAGCCTGGGAGAAAGTGGGTGGGGGGTAGGGTTTGAGGGCTATCACACACACTGAAATATCAGCAAATAAACTCATCCAGTTGCATGCTAACTGGTTTCACACAAATATTTCATTTCATACGTTTTCCAGGCAAACCATGCATTCTTAAACCAGGCCTTTTAACATTATTGTTATCAGAGAGGGTTTTGACCCTCTTTTGGTCTTAAAAATAACACAGAACAATACAGACAAGCATAAATACAGAAATACTGTTAAAACAAAATTTATTGAAACGTATGACTTGTCCTGCAAAAAGCGAGAAAAATCAAGAGCTGATTTCAACCAAACATGTGGTTTTTTATATAGGGCCCTTTCATCTCCTATTTTTCTCACCATTCCAAGTCCAAGCATAATATTCTGGGTGGCCACACATATACACAAAACACACACATATATATATATATATATGAACAAAATACAATACATGTCAAACACACAGCACCATCAGACATTGTCTGACAGGGTTAAACTTAACAGTTACTTGAAGTTACAGAAAGTTTCAAAACATTCCTATTTGTTCAAAATGCATTGCAGAGGAGTACATTTTGAGTTAATTTATGTCTTTAAATTTACTCTGAAAATTCCCCTTATTGTTGTTTCTACTTCAAGATAGTTTCTCTAATATTTTCTATGTGGGGGTGTAGGGAATTTTGTCCATGCACTTAATTTAAAACTCCCCTTTTCTGGGTACGATGGAAAGTGTTGCCAAATTATGTCAGAAGGCCAATTAGATCATTGCTTTTCAATCGAGGGAGTGATTTACCCCCGTTTGAAGCAAAAAATTTTTTAGAAGATTCGGTTAGTCCCCTCAATTCCTTCAGGTGCGCGACCTGTTGTTGAGAGAACTTTCCCCCCATACTCACGAGTATCCAGTCGTGTTTCAGACGGGACGAATGTGCACAGCCTCCCTCAGGCGAATGGGTAAGGGGGGTCCGAGACGTATCTCTGGGTGAGCAACGACTTCCGCAGAGATCACGTCGGGGTCACCATTTGTGGCTTTTGTGGTTTGCCACAATCAAGGTGGGCCACCCATGAGTCCTGGCAAGCAACGACAAGCCAGAAAAGAAGACACACGCAGGAATCTCCTCGGGATGAGTGACCCAGAGGGAGTTCTGAGTTCCTCATTTATTGGCTTATATGAGGAAGTACATNATCTAGGCTGTGCACATGCTAGGGTTATCTCAATTTGCTGTCTAGATAATATGTTTAATACAAACTTCTCAAAGGAATCCTGCTGAGGTGGCAGAAATATATTATCAGCAAACTGCTGTTTTGTTTCTAATTTTTTAAATGTATTTGAAAAATAGACTGATTCAGAAGATCTGAAATATGGGGTTTTCCAAATCAAAAAAACTATCTAGAAAATTTTAACCATATGTGGTTTTCCCACTTGAAGGAGGAAAAGACCTATTCAACTCAAATAAGCTTTGAATACACCTGTATAGGATTGTACTGTTTTTATTTATTTGTTTGTTTGTTTATTTTATTTATTTATTTAATATTTACAAATTCAAACCAGGCAGTTAAAATGCTTTTAAAATAGTTAAATTTCTACTTTTGTTTTTTAGAAGAAAAGCAGCTGTCTTTTAAATATTATGCTTAAAGTTAAATTTGAAAATAATGAGATATAACCATCAGAATCAGTAAAAAAGTGTAAAAAATCGATTTAAATATAATTAAAATCCTATTTATATGAAATGGGGTGTGTCTTCAAAAGCTTATTGTTTTATACTGATTTGTTTTAATAAGACAATTACAAGTTCAACTACCCCAAATGCAATTATTCTTTCAGATTGTATCTAAATTATGTCAAGTATAAGCAGGCAATACAAGCTAGCAGAGATCCATTAGCTCACAATACTTTTTGCAGACTTCTCAGGGTCATAAGTTCCTAAATTCACAGCTGGAAATCAAGGTTTTAACCTGCATACAGTAAAAACAAATAGGTAATGTGTGAAAATAAAATAAATATGTATGCATTTAACAATAAGTGAATTTACAATTCAGAGTGAGCACCTCAGATATATAGATATACCAAGTGCATATTATTCAATGCAGATGAAGAGAAAAGGGGTCTAACTTTTTCAGTAATCCTCATGTTCGTTCAAAATGCTGTCTCTTCAAAGGCTGCTGCAGAAATGTCACTGTCACATTGTTATTTTTAGCTTGGTATTGCTGCACCTAAAAAAAAATATCACAATCATGAAGTCTTGAAATCATATTGACCATGCTGTTAATTGCTGAAATTGCATCTAAACAACTTTGTTTTTTTAATGCTAATTTTAATCCAACCAAGAAGCAGGCTTTTTGCTATAGTAAAAAATAAAACCTAATTATCTCCCAGGTAACATGCCTGAAGATGAATATAGGCACAAATAAATGTACCACATAGTAATTGTGTTCTTCATCAAATGTATACCATAGTAAAAAAAATATGAAATTACAGACATGATCAGTAATACCTATGGAAAATGGTATTAGAAAAACATCTTGAAGAGAATTTGGAAGCTTCAACTAGTGTAGAATGCAATGGTGCAGGTGTTTCTTGGGGCCCCTCAGGTGGCCCATAGTACACTGCTGTTTCGCAAGCTGCACTGGCTGCTAGTTTGCTTCAAGGTACTATTCAAGCTGTTGGTTATTACTGTTAAACTCGTTCATGGCATTGGTCCAAGCTATCTGAGGAACCATCATACCCTAGTAAGTTTGGTCTACCCACCCATGCCAGTAAAAGGGGCATCCTGCAGACCTTACCGGTCAAGGAATTTTGACTGGTGGGGTGCAGAAGAGCCTTTTCTGCCATGGCTCCTGCCCTTTGGAACATCATGCCTACTGAGGTGAGATCCACATCCATCCTTCTGACTTTCCATAAGGGTCTGAAGACCTGACTCTGCCAATTGGAGGCATCATGCCGCAAGTGGTTGATGATTAAGACAAGATCCCACCTTCCCTTATGTGCATCTTGCTCCCTTCTTCCCCATCTTTTAATTGTAAATTATTATTATTATTATTAAGATTATTGCTTCAATGTTTTATTGTCTTTTAATATTTGTAAGCTGCCCAGAGCCACTTCTTGGTGAGATGGTTAGCAAACAAATCAAATAAAGAAATAAAATCTGAAAATAATCAGGCACAAACTTGTAACTGTTCTTGGTAGCAGAATTTCAGTTAATGTAATCAAATTTCTTAACAAAAATATATATTTTAAAAAGAGTGAAAAAGAATCCATTCAATGAAGGTGGTACAGTGCTAAAGAGTTAACAAAGAAATGGCAAAGATATTCAAACCCTAATTTGGCTCCCTAACAGAAATCTATGTGTGGGCATGAGTATGCACACGCAAACAAACACAGGGAACCAAATGAATAGAACTGAATTATGGCAATTATGAAGAACAGAATGTTGCAGGATGAAAAGCAGAACTGAAGCTTGAGAATGACAGAAACACTATCAGTTAATATACATTTACTTTGAACTTAATCTTTGAGACAGGATGAACTGTATGATAAGGTACTGAAAGTACATGCTGACTACTATTTTGGAAGATCCTGGTAAAATGTCAGACAAAGGCAAATAACCTATCAAGCTCTTTATAGCTTTATAGCTTAGCATCTGAAGGACTATCTATTCCAACCAATTAAAGAGAACCTGTTACAAATTCCAAATTTTAAAGAGATTTGGGGGGAGTTGAAGCAAGAAGATGTTTCTTTATAGATGGCATTTTCCACCTGTTAGATTAGCAAAATGTTTAAAAATATGTCTAGCAAATGCTGGAAATGTAATCAGCGGCCTCGTCAACGCCTCATGCTGCCTCGCTTGAGAAGGGGTTCCTGGACTAATCTTGCCGAGCTCTCCTCCAGCGTTTTTGTACTGGCAGGCAGAGTCACGCTCTTCAGAAGGCTGAACTTCCCAGCGCTTCAGGCCTTCTGTGGTGAGTCAGCCTATCTTCTTTCGTTGTTTTCTTGCAGCACGATCCCACCTTCATCGCCTATGTTCTGTTCTGTGCGTTGGTAAGGCATTGAGATGAGGCAGACGAACAACAGATACTTCTTTATTGAATCTCCAACAGAACCAACACAAAATGGCGCGGATTCCTTTATATACCCCTTTGCAGGGACAGTGTCAGCCAATCAATGCAACGGATTCTCCCGCCTTGCGCATGCGCAATAGGCTGGAGACAGGCTGTCTGGTCCCGGGCAACCATGTGGTCTGCCCGGGGCTCTCTGCAGCTTCCTGCACCTGCTGAGTCACTCAGCAGGCCCAGGACATAACAGCTTGGATGAGGAATACCTGATTTAATAATAGCATTTAATTTCATACTAGAATAGAATAGAGCTGGAAGGGACCTTGGAGGTCTTCTAGTCCAGCCCCCTGCTCAAGCAGGAGAACCTATACCATCTCAGATAAGTGACTATCTAGTCTCTTCTTAAAAACCTCCAGTGATGGAGCACCCACGATTTCTGAAGGCAAGCTATTCCAATGGTTAATTGTTCTCACTGTCAAGAAGTTTCTCCTTAATTCCAGATTGCTTCTCTCTTTGATCAGTTTCCAACCATTGTTTCCTATCCTGCCCTCTGGTGCTTTGGTAAATAACGTGACCCCCTCTTCTTTGTGGCAGCTCCTCATGTCGCCCCTATTTCTTCTTTTCTTTAGACTAGCCAAACCCAAGTCCTGCAGTTGTTCTTCATATGTTTTAGTCTCCAGGCCTTTGATCATTTTAGTTGCTCTTCTCTGAACGTTTTCCAAGGTCTCAACATGTTTTTTGTAGTATGGTGACCAAAATTGGTTGCAGTATTCCAGGTGTGGTCTCACTAGGGTTTTATAAAATGGTACTAATACTTCGCGTGTTCTTGATTCTATGCCTCTATTTATACAACCCAGAACTGTATTAGCTTTTTTGTCTGCTGCTGCACATTGCTGGCTCATAGTCAAGTGATCATCCACTAGGACTCCAAGCTCCCTCTCACAGTTGCTGTTATACTAAATATAAGCTACATCCAAAATTACACCCAAAACTGAAATATGTCCCCTACAGAGAAAGGTTACAGCACTGGGGCTCTTTAGCTTGAAACTAAAAGCTAAAAAGACACGAGAGAAATTTCTTTTTCTCTTACATCAGCATGACACCAAAATGAGGAGTGCAGTGATATCATCATGCAGTTGGCATCACAACAAGGTGTCTTCTTTTGCCCTCCTTGTCCCTCCCTCCCCCCAATATGCCAAATACTCTTTTACAATTTTAGAACTTGAGGTCATTACTGAAAAGAGATTCAGAATAGGCAAACATGAATACTTCTTCTATCTGTGCACAGTTAAAGTTTGGAATTTGCTGTCATAATGATATCACTGTGGGAATGACATCAATATGGCGGGTTTTAAAAAGGGACTACACAGTTCATGGAAGGTCAGGCTATCAATGGCAACTCATACTCTTGCCTACTGAATTACACATAGCATATCTTAATAATGGTTACTGAAAATTAAAAGTGGAAGGGAGGGCTCTTGCTTTCCATTGGCCACTGTCACACAGAATGCTGGACTACGGCGACCTATGGCTTACATTTCAAAGGGAAAATGCTGAATTTGAAATACTGTCTTGCCAGAAATTAGATTTAGTTTGGTACTTTAGAAAAAAAAACCAAAATTATTCAGCTGCGTATTCTATCAGAAAAAAGAGTTATCAATATCCAAAATTAATTGTTAAAATGTATTATTATAAAGGAAACGCCATACTTCAGCTTACAACCAACAGTTAAACTAGTGTAAAACCTACTGAATTTTTCCCAGGTCCACAGTTTTAAATCATATAATCATCTGCTTTCAGGAAATTATCTGCTTTCCAGAAGAGCATGTGGAGGAAGCGTCTTTAAGAAAAGGAAAAAAGTATTGAAAAACTATTATTAAAACTTGGGATTTAAAAAGTTTTAAACGGCATTGGTGACATCTTGTGGTGAAATATGCTATTACAATTTGTTATTGACTAAAAGAGACTTGGCTGGAAGCCCAGAAATTAGAAAAAAACCCTATCGACCTTGACATACCACCTGTGAGAAACACAACTGTAAAGAAGGAACTGCAAGGAGGAGAAATGCAACAGGAGAAATGGAACAACTAAATATTAAGACAGAGGACCCAACTGACCAACAGATCCAGCCAATGGGGAAATTAGAAAAGAGAGTGACAACAATGAAAATGGAAAATATTTTTTTCATAAATCAGAAGAAACTTGAGGAAAAGGAAGAAGAACAGACTGTATGGAAGATAAACTTATTAGGACAACTGTGGGAAATTGGAATAATGGGGAGGCGATCAAAGAAATATAATGGGACTAGTTCTTCCAAAAAAATTGTAGTTAAATGGTTTTTCTTAACTCAAATAACACACACAATAATAGAGGGAGAACTGTTTGATGAATTAAAAGTACTGATATGGATGGTTAGTTGGCAAAGGAAAAAAGCCAGAGTAAGGCAGAAACTAGGGTTTTGATTTATTAGGGGGGAGTTTATACTATTGATTAGAAGTTTGAAGATGGTCGAATATAGATATTTTTTTTAGAAATTAAAGTAATATTACAACTGAATAGGTAAGATGTGTAATAAGATTAATAGATGTTTTATCTAATATGGTGCGGGGGGGAAACAGAATTTTTAAAATAGAATAAGATTATATGCAAATAGATAAGATGTATATTTAGAATATTAGATTTTGTTATAAAAAGGGGGAAATGTAGAAGTTGAGATAAGGGAAACTCTAGTTACCTAAAGCTTAGAAACTATAACATACCAAATGTTAAGTTGAATATTGAGGGGAAATTAAAGCCTGGGGAAAAAACTACATCAGGACAGTGATGTATATAAGATTGAATGTAAACACAATTAAGATATGTATAAGTTCAAAATTACTGATAAATGTAACAAAGATGGTTTTACTTAGTTGATAACAATAAGAATTATATTAATTCAATATGAGATAGTAGATATTAAGGGATAAAGAGAGGAAACATCTGACGTTATAACTTGAGATTTTTGGTAAAGATTTATGTATGTTATGGAATCATTGATTACCTAGCCACCATGTTGCTTTTTAAATGTTTAATTGTAAAATTAGAAAATCAATAAAATATTATAAAAAAAACAAAAGGAAAAAAGTAAGCAGATTATACAGGCAATAGCAGGATAGACAGTTTTGAAGAAATACCTTGAAGCAAACTCTGATTTGATAAGTTTCCACAATCATCATATTGCTCAAAACCAGTTCTTATTGACTCTCAAGATAAATATGACTATTCAGTGTACAAATGTAAGGCAGAGGTCCCCAACCTCTTAGGCACCAGGGACCAGTTCCGTGGAGAGAGGTTTTTCCGCAGACTGAAGGAGGCGTTGTTTTGTGTGCTGCCTACATCTCGCGGATGGGGCTTTGCATGTTTGTGCGGACCGGTTGCTGGCATGCCACGGACCGGTACTGGTCCACAGACCGGGGGTTGGGGACCCTTGATGTAAGGAATCCTCAGAAAACCAACATACACATATTTATGTAATTTATTAATTACATGAAAATTAGTTAAATTAATATGTACACTGGATAAATACATAGTCTGTTCTTGTTTCTAGCAAAGTGCCTTTTTTCTTTCTGCAAAAGTGCCCAATTATCATTGTCCTTTTTTATAGAATAGAAATGCACTTTATTAACTCTTTCAAGTGTTTTGGTTGTTTCACTTGCAATATTTCCCTAACAAAGGTAGAAAAAGAACATTTGATAAAATCTACAGAATATGCTCTACTAATTAAAACTCTGATTATTTTAGCTGTGTTGTGTATTCCACATTTAATTTTACTTGTATTGTACACATTTATACAGAAATATAAAACTTACCTTATTTTAGCTGTGTTGTGTATTCCACATTTAATTTTACTTGTATTGTACACATTTATACAGAAATATAAAACTTACCTTAATTTTAGCTCTAACATACCATAAATAATGATGTCATCGAAACCTCAGGTCATGACCTACCTTTAAAAGTTTCTTGTTCCTCAACAACATGCACTCTTTCATCCAGACCAAACAAGAAGCAGCAAAATACAATTTCACATTCAGTAAACCCAACCCTCCTCTTTCCTTTGCATCTTAAAACACAATATTTAATATGTGATTTTTTTTCTCTCCTGCCATATAAATTTAGATATATATTTTTGTTATTGATTAAATGGTACATCAGTTGTCAAAACAGCTGTTGTCTGAAACAAAAACATCATTCTTGGTGTTTGGAACGTGCTTTTTGCTTTAAAGGTTACAGCCAATACTTGCTTTAAATGTTGTGATTAGAGTTCTCCTTTTTCCTCATTTTTTGACTTTAAGTTTGCTTAACATAATTGTTTGGAACATGGCTCAAGATCCCAAAATAAACAAACTCAATTGGAATTCCAGCAACAAAGTTTTATTTAAGGCTTGGTGAGCTGAAACACATGTAGGAGTCCAGCCACACCTTAAAGAGCTATTTGACACATTTTTATATCCTACCCGTCGTAGATTCCCTCCTCCCCTATCGCACTCAACGCCCCTTCCCTAATCATCAGATAAACTAATCCGGACCGCCTAAAACCACTGTCCCTCCCATGTTCCAGGAAGCCCCATTTGTGCACGTCCTATCTATCACCATCTAACTTTCTATTAACAAAGCTCAATTCTTATGTCTATATTTGTTTGCGGTTATACTTTGCTACCTTAAGCTCTAAACTTTATCCTCAGTTTTTGTGTTTCCTCTACTTGCGGTTTCAGTTAGCTAGCAACTTCTGCTTTTCTTATTTGTATGTAATTCACTTGTCTGACTTTCAGGTGGCTTCTTCTATCGACCTTTAGACTCATGAGAAATTTGTGATTAATAATCTACTCCTTTCATAATAATCCAAGAGCAACAAAATGAACTGCAACCAAAGTAATAACTGAGGTTAATAATCTTACCCGTTGCTCGACTTCAGCAGAATAAGGTAAAGAATGCCAAACAACATAATCTGCTCTTGAAGGACATTTTGTGCATATTTTTTCAGTGCTTGAAACAAAGCCAAAGATATTGAGTTTAAGCATAATACATGAGTTACACAGGGAAAAAGAAAACCACAAAAATAAGTTCTTACAGAGGTCATACTAAATTATAGAATACAGAAAGCAAAATATTTGTTTCACACGCTGCTTTTTTGATTTATATTTTTATGGCATAAAGTCTTAAAATTAGTTTTTGATAAAATTGATTAAAATTTGTGCATACTTTTACAAAGCTGACAGTCACAAATCAAATGTGTATTACTGTTTCCCCGAAAATAAGACCAGGTCTTCTTTTTTTTGTCTCCAAAAGTGGCACCAGGTCTTACTTTCAGGGGGTGTCTTTTATACTCAACTCTGGCACCGACAGCCCCGCCCAGCCGGCCCACTTCTTCTGACCAAAGGAGCAGCTTCATTCTGCAGCTGCATTCCGGCCTGCATTTCCTAGTCAGGCCTTTCCAGAAGGCCTATGCAGCCGAGTACCGAGCTATAGATTCAATCCATAGCTTGGTTCTCGGCTGCAGTGGTCTTTTGGAAAGGCCTGCAACTGAGAAATGCAGGCCTGGCTGCAGAAGACGCCACAGAAGTGATATAGAGAGAGGCCTAGCTGCAAGGTGAGTAGGTGGGGGGGCGCGTGGGGCAGCTCCACCCCCACCCTAGCTTGATTTTTAGGTGTGTGCCTCGCCCCAAAACTAGGGCTTATTTTTGGGCTAGGGTTTATATTAGGCCTACCCCAAAAATCAAGCTAGGGTTTATTTTTGGGGTAGACCTTACTTTCAGGGAAACAGGGTAAATCATAAGGGCTGGATGCAGATTTAATATTCTTTATAGTCGACCACTGAAGTGTGATGTGTGATGGCCTACAGGTAGGCCACTTGGGAGGTTTGAAAGTTCAACCCCAGACAGTGGCAGATGCTTCTCTATCAGGGTGCAAAGAGAAAATATCTACTGCCAACTCTGCTTAGGTGTCAGGAAGGGCATCCAGCCAATAAATGCTCAGCTCCACTCAGTCAACCCAACTCCACCCAAAACAAAGGGCCATCAAAAGAAAAAAATAGACTCTGAAGTGCAAGTTAATTGGTTAAAGTTCCAGTTATTTTAATGAGTTTAATATAACTAAATCAATGCACGGTAGTTCATAGTATCTATAAAGTCAGTGTAGCTATTCCATCTTTTCTCCATTAATATTGTTTCTTGAGGAAAAATGGTGGAAGAAGTGGAGACAAAAACAGAAAGCTATGATTGGAGGATGAACATATGGGCTTTTTGTGAATGAATCAAGTTGATTACACATACAAACCAGTTACCTGGCTTTTTTTTTTCAGGAATGGCTACTCATGCACTATTTTTCTCCAAAGTCTTGTCAGCACTCAGCATCCTCAGTCACCTCCTTCGCTCCTGTTTTGTTTTCCCTAAATATTTGTTTTGCTTTGCAAATGTGCTAGGTATTTAGGGGATTCTCAGAGATCTCATGGACCCTGAAATCAATTCAATTGGTTTCTATACTACAACCTTATGATCCATTTTACATTCTTCTAATCTAGTGATGCTCATCACTCCTTGTGACAATTAATCCCATACTTACTTTTGTAAGTATCGTCTATTAGTTCTTTGTCTTAAATCTATTTACCAAGAACTTGCTAATTTTGTCTGTGCTTCCAAACGAACAGATCCTTCATATCCTACCCTTGCTATCAAAACCCAATACATGCACGAGAGAGAAAGGTAGCATATACCCATGTTCCAATCAGAATAAGACCTTTGATTACTGGCCACAATCTGAATGGACTACCCTGCTAATATTTTTCAGGCAAGTGGCTCTGATAACTAGGGTTATCAAATCAGGGCTGCAAAAGTCCAGACGACCCTTTCCTGGCAGCAGATAGAACTGCATCTTGTATCACCACCTGAAAGCCTTGGCAGATAGGGGCAGGGAGCAGGGGGTATAATCTTGGGCAAAGCCCTGCACGAAAGCCACCGCAAACCTGCTGTGTCTTTAAAACGTGTCACAAGACGCCCTTGAAAATGTGGCTTTTCTCACAACCCCCGCGTTTAGCGTCGTTCACGAGCCGCATTGGGAGCTCCAGCATTGGCGTGACCTGGTAAGGCGAGGGCGGACAGGAAGCTCCGCACGGGGGCGTTTCGGCGTGAGAGTTCTGTTTTTCCCAAGCGGGACGTGGGCACCCGCAGGGGCACCTTTTGCCGTACATGCCGCACGTCGGCGGCTGACTGCTCACGCTGGCGGCGGCGGCGGCAGCAGCAGCAACAACAGCAAAGCGACGGGGGTGGAAATGGCCGTTCCTGTCCTTCCCCTCCCTCTGCTCCTCGCGTGTCCTCCGAGACAGCCTTCCTCTTGCTCGAGCCACTCCCTCCCGCTGCAGGGCGGAGTGCGAGGGTGCCTTTAAATTGGGTGCGAGGGAGCCGCTGCCTGCCCATTCTCATCTGTGATGTAAGGAGAGCTTTTAGGTGTCTACGCCGATCGCCTGACTTCGCCTGTCATTTTCTGCCAGGCACCCTTTCTCTCTGCCACTCTGCCGCTGGGTAGATGTGCCCTTAAACCACTTCCGCCGCCGCCGAGCACCAGCTGGCCCGGACCTCGTCTCTGTCCCTCTGCCCAGCTCGACCTGCTGGTGCGTGCTCCGCTCCTTGCTCTCCCGAGGGTGCGCAGGCATGGAAGGGGAGGAGGAGTGCAGGGTGCTCTCCATCCAGAGCCACGTCGTGCGGGGCTACGTGGGCAACAAGGCGGCGACTTTCCCCCTACAGGTAGGTGGAAGAGCCAGCTGAGCCGGCTACTCGCGCGCGCCCGAAGCTCCCGCCGAGCGGGCGGCGAGCGGTCTCTCGCCTGCAGCGCTTTGCTGGCAGAGCCTGGAGGAGCGCGGAGTGCGCCTTCTGCCAACGCACGTGCCGGGTTGTGACGCCGCCAAGGGATCTGCCCGCTGTTGCCCTCAAGATCTCGCCTCTGGCTGTTCGGAGGGAGTTGCTGAGTTTCTATGTGCAGATCCACTCCTCTCCTTAAGGCCAGGCTTTGGTGGGGCGACTTGAAGAAGCCCTTGATGGCCCAAATGCTTGCATTAGGCCGCGGGTCTCTGCAAAGGAGGTGTCCAAAAGCCTTTCGCTCTTGGTTTTATTGTATCTGTTTTTGCAGCAGGTGCCCTCCAAGTTTTTTTGTTTTTTTTATGCCGACATTGGCTTTATCCCAAGGCAAACGGAGCTGAGGATCAAGGAGTCTGGTAGAATAAGAAGAGAAAAGGGATCTAAAGATCCCTTTATTGTAGGGATCGTTAGAAATTGCCCGTGGTGGACTTAGTTGACCCTTACGATTCCTTTATATTTTATGAAGAGGCAGAAAGAGAGAGAGAATGGGGAATGTATTAATTAGGGCACCTTAAAGACTTGCCATTCTAGGGAATGTAATGAGTGATATTTTGATGACTTCCTCTTTTTAAAATTAATATATTTTATAATTTATGCCATTTCACTTTATTCAGTATTATCAAGTTTAGTTAGTTCTTTTTTCAAGGTTAGGCTGTTTGGTGGCATCATCTTAAAATGTTTTTAATATTAAAACAGGTAGACTATATGTTCACTTCCTGGTGTTTTAGATTATTTTAAGATCTCTTGAACATTAGCTATTCTAGCTGTGGCTTATGGGAGTTGTAATCCAAAGTACCTAAAAACATCTGTTTGCTGGTCTCTGATCTAATCTGTGTTTATGGCATAATAAATTGCATCCTTTCTGCATTGCAAATGAAACTGACCCGTTTCTACAGAAGAAAATAAACAGGATACAAATCTGACTTCAAGAATTAGTTTTTAATAAAGGCCTTTTACTTTCCATGCCATTCTGCTACTTTATCAAGGTGGTCAATCATAAGCAACATTTTTATTAACATGTACACTTTCATTTTGAAATACACTACAATTCATGAAGGAGTTCAACTTTTACCTCCTGAAATTCTCATAATTTTTTTAAGGTGTATGTGATTTTACTTTCTGTAATCAACTCACTATTACAAGGAGCTGTTCCATAAATCATGGCAATTAGATATTTTTTCAGAAAATATTGCACATTTCATTTTCTGTTTTCATCATCTCCAGTTCTATCCATTACCCAATTTGGAGTTGAGTGGTTTGACTGAGGTTAATGTTTTAATTTCTGGTGGCTAAAATCCAGGAAAGTTGGTACCAAATAAATAAGTTCACCTTTAAAGTGCCATGACATCTTTAGTTTATGCTGCAACAGACTGATGTGATTATCTCTCCAGAAAATGTAGAAATGCTAGAAAAAGCTTTTCGCCAATTAAAATACTGTGTGTGTTTTTTTATGCAACTAAATCATTTTTGCAACTTAAACATTAATTTCTGTATGTGAAATCTGGGTTTGAATTACATGTTACACAACACATGGACAGATTTAGCCATAGTTTCAGCTGGGAAACTAAAAATTCTAGACCAAACTAAGTCCAAAAGTGCTAGGGAGTTTCTGGAAGCTTAGCACTCAGATAAATAAACCATCAACAGGTATATAGAGATAAACAACATTTACACATCATTCAAAAGAGATAATAAAAAAACGAATATGGAAATAAAAAGGCCAAAACACTTCCTCACTAGCATACAACACCCAGATAAGCAGGGATTAACACTAGGATTAGTATCAGACCAACAATTAAGCAGTACCTAATACCCCAATCAAGGAACTACCAACTCAGTTATTTACTCAAACAGTAAACAATAACCTAATCAAGGAACTATCAAGAAGAAAACACTCCCACCAATACCAGTAGAGAAAGCCACTATATATAAACAGAAGGCAAACCTCAATCCCTTCTAGCACTGAAGACGTTACCTATTTGGGTAATGAAATGTCTGCAAGAAATCAATCAAGTTCAGAGAACACCAAGGACTCACATACATGTTTTGTATACTTTTGAGGGGAAATGGAAAATTGTTTTGCAATATGATTTCATACCATTTTTCAAAATTGAATTACGTTTCTTGAAATATGTGGGAAAGTGTTTTTATGTGACACAGGGGTACCAAAGAATCGGAAAAGAATAGCCATTGTTTGTTACATCTGGTAAAATTATTTTCTGTATTACATAAAATTAATAACTGCAAAAGATAAATAGCTAACTTGATCCCCAAGTACTTATCCCGAAATTGTTTGCCCAGCAGCATATACAAATCAAGGGGAACATCATGCATATTATATGAAATTCATGGCTAGATGTTTTTTAGTTATAACCTGCCTCTGTAACAGATATTTTATACTATAGTTTTATAGCTTTTATTTTAACCTCTCTTTTCCACTATCTAAAACAAATTTTAAAAACTGAAAATTTTTAAAATATTGAAGGACCTTGCAAGTACTGTTTTGCCTAGAAATATATTTTATGCATGCAATAGGCAGTAATCATGGACTTATTACAATCACATCAATAAAAGGAAAGCATAAAAGGAATAATACTACTATTACTACAAATTGCAATCAGAAAATAGTAATATTCTAAATATGTATGTTTTTCTTGCTTTTTATCATATTTATATATTTACCTTATTATATCCGTTGAATTACACTTTTCACATTGTCACAGAAAACATCACTTGGTTTCTGCTATCACTTAGCATTTCCTCATTTTTGTAAGTATAAATCATCTATAAATTTAATCTGCACTAATAATTTAATGAAATTTTACCTAAAAAAGTTTCCATGGTGAAGACTAACACTTTATTAGCTATTGCAATTCAGGGAAGAGATTAACTTTATCAAGTTAAAGTAACTTGAATTTAGATTTCTGTGACTAATATAATAATTCAGTGGTTCTCAACCTTTTCTTCGCCAGAGACCCACTTTAAATACCTTTTGTGGCCACGTACCATGGCCACGGGCCCCCAAGACTTAACTCAAGATTTAAATCATAACATTTCTTCAAGACTTTGCACCTGTGATTACATCACAACCACCCCCAAAGATCCGTGGACTACACGTTGAGAACTACTGTAATAATTGGTTTTGTTGGGGAAAAAATGTTTCAAATTATAATTAGAAGAAAAATAAAACAGTAAAATTGACATTCTTCACTTTTTAAAGTTTACATATTTCAGAAATGGAGAAAAATATTCTGATAGAAAAATGTAAAAAAATTATATATAGAAGGTTTTAAAATTATCCAAGATTAAATGTCCTGAAAAACATAGTAGCCTAAAAACCGACTGTTGACTAGCAACAATAAATAAATGTCTGACTTAGTATCTATGTTCCTATGTACTGATTGCCAGGGGAGAGCCCAGAACACAATTCCTGTTCTGCCATTTAATAAGCTTTAGTAGCTTCTTATGGTAGAAAGGTAACAGTATAACGATTATAGCAAAATAACAAAGAGTATGTATTTCTGGTAAAAGTGCAGGAAGCAAAATAGTATTTGGATTGTGATAAATGGTTTATCCGGTTTATTGACATTTTCCTGCCCTGCCCACCACTTCCCCCATTGCTGTTAGGTAAGCATGGGCAGTTTGGACTACTACGCTTTGAAGCATATGTTTGCTGGACACAAGATATTCCATATTCCTCTTTGGTTTTTAATACCAGTCACTGGAATATTAGAAAACAATGTGTAATAATCTATGCCAGTGGTTCTCAACCTTTTTAATGCCACGACCCCCAACCGGTCGTAAGTCGAGGACTAAACTGGCCGTAAGTCGAGGACTACCCAACCAGTGGTAAGTCGAGGACTTTCCCTGCCCGGGAGCACCGCGCATGCGTGGTTCCGCCCCCTGCGCCGGCCGAGGCGTAGCTGGCAAGTGGCAGAGACAGAGTAGGCCGACCACCAGCTGGGCCAGCCCAAGGGAGATAAGGCACCCGCCGGAAAAGGGGGGAAAAAATGGCAGACAGCCTTGCTTGGCGACCCCCGTGAAATGGTCGATCGACCCCAAATGGGGTCACGACCCATAGGTTGAGAACCGCTGATCTATGCCATTATGCTGTCTTTTACAAAGTAATTTTGCAGTCTGAAGAAATATAAGAAACCAGTATGTTTTCTGCTGCAGACATAAACACGTCTGTCTACTATCTATAGAATAGTACAAGTAATCCTTGGTCAGTGACTGCCATGTTTAGTGATAGTTTGCCCTTACAATGGTGGTGAAAAAGTAACTTTTATGACCAATCTTCACATTTACGACCTTAGCAGGTCTGTAAAGCAAAGGAAAACTGTACTAAAATTATAAGCACAGTTGTGATTCCACCTAGCAACAATTCACTCAACAACCAAGTTGCTGTCCCAATTGTGGTTCCTAAACATGAACTACCTGTATTTGCTTTTATATCTCTTGGAAGGTTATCTTTGGTTTCATTGAAAATGAGTTGTGTAAAACCCTGTTGTTGAGTTGTTACAGTGGCAAAGCAATACTAAGACTGGACCACATGCTGAGAAGATCGTATTGCAGAGTCCTCTGAGAACTGTGTACTATGGGGTAGGGAACCTTGGCTCTTTTATGACTTGTAGACTTCAACTTCCAGAATTCCTGAGTCAGCATGGCTGGTTCAGGAGTTCTGGGTATTGAAGTCCACAAGTCATAAAAGAGCCAAGGTTCCCTACCCCTGAAACTATACAGTAAAATGTTGGTGAAGAGATGAGGTACTGGCTACCAGCTTGATTGGCTTAAAAAAGGGGGTTGGATCAATTCACAGAAGTCATGCAGATAGCTGGCTATTAACCTTGTTAGCAGTGTGACTGCCTTTGAAAGTATCTGCTGGGAGACTAGTGGGCATCCTTGTGCAGTTGGTTTGCCACTGAGAGAACAGTCTGCTGGACTAGATGGGCCATTGGTCCAATTCATCAGGGTACTGCTTAAGTTCTTATGTTAAGATTATAGGTTAGGATATTACCTGTATCCTCCGTGTTTAAATTCCCTTCTGTATTCAGGCTTTATATTGCAAAACTAGTCTATTAAGATATTGTTGGGACAAGGAGTTAAAAATAACACATAAACAAATAAAATATTGCATTGGATTTTTTAGCATTTTGCATTGATCTACCGTTACACAGCATTATTGATATACTTGAGCAATTCTTCTAGAGAATAAATGTGAAAGGTTGTCATAATTTGTAACGTCACTCAACGGGGGTGGGGAGCAGAATTCAGGAAAAAGAAACTCTTATTCAGCTAACCATCACTTAGTTCAACAATAAACGTCCTGCTGATCATTTCCCAGTCCTAGCAGAACATTTCTGCAGTTGTAGCATTTAGTTGTGGAATTCTCTTCCCAGAGAGATCAGTCTGGTTCCTTTACTGTGTACTTTTCACTTAGTACTGAAAATTCCTCACAGTCATCAGAATTTAAATTAATTCCATATTCTTTTGCTTGATTTTTATGGCTGTGTTTTTGCTTTAATACACACCCTATAATTTTTGTTACACTTAACATTTGAGAATTTTTCAACCAAAACAATATGAAAATACTAAAAGATGTGGAGTTTATTCAACATATTTATAATTGAACTTTAGCAAGTAAAATGGATCCTTTCTAATAATGGATCATTTAAAGCAGCAGTTATGATATGCAAGGCAGACAAAATGAACATGGAAATATGTACCAGAAACTGCATTTTATAAAGCATAGCAGCTAAAATATCTTGAAAACTTCTCATAAATGTAATCAGATAGCAGATTAGTTCTAAAATCTGGATGCAGTAACATTCCAAGACCTAATCTATAAAGGCCAGAGTAGCTCATACAGGAGGATACCTGTAAGATAACCTGTCCCAAGCGTAAAAGTTGATGTTTGGTTATGGTACTTCTCCTCTTCAAGTAATTATAAAAAAATATCCCATTATATAAAGTTTTATCTACTCTAATGACTTGAGAGATGTATTTACAAAAGCCTATTAATAAGATAACTGTTTTTATATTCTTGGATTCTGTGATTTTGTTGGTATTCTGTATGCCATCATACTTCTCCCTGTATTTTTAGTGTATGTGTAAAATGTTGAAAGTTTGGATAGTTATTAAAAAAAAAATTGACTGCAATAATCAATATTTACCTAACACAACCAGGTAGGTGAGACTTGAGCTTACCTGGGGTCAGATATTAGCTAAATATTTCCCAGTGCAAACTGCCCAAGAATTCTACTGGAACATTTTTTTCCTTTAATTTTCCTTGCTTTGTAGCTAGTTTTGTGGTGCTTCACTTCAGTTAGTAGCATTTGGGGATGGGAGGGAGGAGGGTTTTCATTGCACAGTTGACACACTGTCCTTTTGTACATGTGACATTGACACAGGTGCGAAGGTGTAAGCTTTTGATTGCACTGCCTTGGTTTTTAGGTCCCCAATTCATGGACTACAAGAGAAACTATGAATGGAACCAAGGTAAAATAAGAGATTCTTGGATAACCTGCAAAATTCCTCCATTTTTCATTTATCAAGTGAGGTGCAAGTAGATTTTGAAAAACCGTTCCTGCTACTGAATAGAAGCCACAGTAGTATGAATCTACTCTGGGAATATCTAATTTGGAGAAAGGAAAAGTATTTTTTTTTAAAAAAATGACCAGAAGGAAAATTATCATGCATTTTAAGTACTGGAGCAGACGTCAAAGTATGCCAAAATGTGCTCCCTGGCAGTGTAGAAGCTGTGAGGTTAATCTGTGCTCTGTAGTGGCAGCTGTTTCTGATGAGGGAGGCAAGTCGTGCATTTGAGCAATGAAACCTCTGTAAACTAAATTGCTCTGAATCACAACTGAAAAACGGCTCAGCATTCTGACTCATGCTGACGTTTTGCTCCTATTTATAGGAGAACATGAAAGCTGCTTTAAACATCCAAATTAGCCACAATAAAGAAGATTTTTAAAAAGTAGTCAAAATGTCAGCTTTACAGCCAAGTGAATCAGAAGAACAAAAGTAAATTGATGTCTGTCAGTGACAAATCTGTTAGGTAGTTTAGAAATCAAAGCCCAGAGCTGTTGCCAGCCCAATGAACTGCATCATCACCCAGGATTTGAGAAAGCTTGCTTGATTTCTTGCATTTTCCCTTATCTTAAGTAAGACAGATTCCATTTATCATTGGGGGATGGAAACATTTTATTAAACTGCTATCCTGCGTTGTGTATTGCTTTCTGCTTTTCACTTGGCAGAAGGAAGCCACTGGTCAGAAAGCAAAATGAGAAAGGAAAGCTACGCATTAGTTTCCCATTAAAAATCGGACTTCTTATCATTTCTGATTGCTATTAATCATTAAAAATCAATAGTTTTCCAGATGGAGTAGGCATTTATGGTTGTACCATTTGTGAGATGATAGCCAGGTTAAACTAACACAGCAAAACCTATAAAACCTTGCCTTGTTAGTAACTGTAGCTACTGCCCTCTTCTCAATGGCCAACTTAGGTGTTAGCTCAGCAACGGGTTCTTTCGGTGAGGGAGCAAGAGTCAGTGATGTTGGTTGCTTCTCTGAGTTTGTACCACAGGCCTTTGTAACTGAATCATTTGGGGAATAAAACAAAAACAAAAATTTAGAAGAAACTTTTCAACTCAAAAATGCCTCCCTTCTTTAGAAAGGCTCTATGTAATTAAAGACAATTGTAATTGTATTACGGGTAGTCCTAGACCAGGGGTAGGCAACCTTGACTCTTTTATGACTTGTGGACTTCAACTCCCAGAATTCCTGAGCCAGCCTGGCTTAGGAATTCTGGGAGTTGAAGTCCATGAGTCATAAAAGAGCCAAGGTTGCCTACCCCTGTCCTAGACGTACGACCACAACGGAGCCCAACATTTTTGTTCCCAAGTGAGACATTTGTTAAGTGAGTTTTGCCCCATTTTATGACTTTTCTTGCCACATTTGTTAAGTGAATCACTGCAATTGTTGAGTTAGTAACACGGTCGTTAAGTGAATCTGGCTTCCCCATTGACTTTGCTTGTCAGAATGTCACAAAAGGTGATCATCTGACCCCCGGAACACTGCAACCGTCATAGATATGACTCAGTTGCCAAGCGTCTGAATTTTGATCAAGTTAACCATGGGGATCACATGACGGTGGGGGATGCTACAGTGATTGTAAGTGTGAAAAATGAGTCATTTTTTTCAGTGGCATTGTAACTTTGGTCGCTAAATGAAGTATTGTAAGTCGAGAACTACTTGTAATAGCAAAATTCTTTGGATGGACCTTGATTTTAAAAAGAAACAGGCTAGAAAATATTGTTGGCTGAAAAGAAAGGTGGTATTAGCAATAGCATAACAATCTCTATTGTCGGCTGCCCTACTTGTATTTGTGCATTGCTTCAACGATTCTTTTCAGGTTAAAGAACGAGAATCTCCATTGAGAAAGAGAACACGAAACTAACGTGCAAATTAGAGGTAATAGGGGATGGTGTGAGAAATTAAAATGAATTCTGCTGCAAATACATAGGAAAAGGATAGTCAACCTCTTTTAAGGATGTGATAATAGTTTATCCTTTTATACTGATCAGAAAAATCAACCAAGAAATTTGCACTTGATAAGAGAGATGGGTTATGAAACTGACAAAAAAAAAGTTTAGCTTTATAACATGATTATATGCATATGTACTTAGAAAGTACAATGTATTTTCCCTATGCTACTTCTCCCTGTTCAAAAGACAATTGGAAAGGTAATATGATTGTCAGACGCATCTAATTCGAACTATCAGGAAAGGAGTATGTGATAATCATGAGAGGCCAGAAAAGAAGCTAATACAGTTGAGGCCAAGGTCCACTGTCTAGACTGAATCTTGTGAAGAAAACACACAATAAAACTGTGTTTAGCATGGAAGCACAAAGGAATTCTGCTGTTAGCTGAGAGTGAAAAAAAGAAACTGGTAGGACTAGGAGTCTACTGTGTCCTTGCATTTATCAGTAAGAGCTTTAAAAGCCCCCCCCCCTTACAAGCTTTATACTTTTCCTAAGGTTGATGACCTATTAATTAAATTGGAGACACATTAAAGGAATAATGGGGAAAAAAATTCAAAATCCAGGTTAAGGAGATTCTTTTCTCAGAATCTTATTTTCCCAAACTATTTGGAAAATTTTGTGTTGGCTGCTAAAGACCACTTTAACTTGAAAAGAATTAAATTTTGCATCTCTGATTTGTATGGCTCTTTATTATGATTACCTTAATCCAGTGGTGGCGAACCTATGGCACGGGTGCCAGAGGCGGCACTCAGAGCCCTCTCTGTGGGCACGCGCGCTGTCGCCCCAGTCCTAGGCCTTCAGCTGGGTTTTATAAAACCTTTTCGCTTTAGGCCTCTGCCATATGCAAAAAAAAAAAAAGGTTCAATCAATCAGTCAATTTCAACTTCTCACAGGGAAAAAAAAGATCTTGCAAAGTTGGAATTGATTGATTGAACTTTTTAGTCCCAGCCAGTCTGCCATTACCACCGCAGCCGTGCCCACCCAATGGGCCACACCCACCCAATGGGCCACGCCCACCCGGCACCCGACAATGCATAAGTGGGTTTTGGGTTGCAGTTTGGGCACTCGGTCTCTAAAAGGTTCTCCATCACTGCCTTAATCACTTGTTTGCATTTTAAACTACACCTGACTACAATTATAATAATAATAATAATGTAGTCAACTGTGTTTCTATAGAATGAAAGTAAACTCGGGGCCTCTTTTCATATGCCAGCCAGGTCCTCCTTTTGCGCTCTGGCCGGGTCTGACTTTTGCAAAAGAGGGACCCAGCCAGCACACAAAAGGCAGCCCTGGCTATGCTGATGTGAAACAAGGACCCAATGGTGGTGGGGAGAGATAGGTTGGGGGGGGGGGATTGAAGAGGAGGCAGTCCCTTAGCTTCTTCCAAGAATGGCTCGGATGCAGGTGGGCTGAATCCATGCTCAACCACAGCAACTGAGATTGCCAGAACGGCTGTTGCTAAGCGGAGCAGTCACGTGACATTTTGTTCAACCCTTGGGTCACTTAGTGGCCTAGTTGCCAACCCAATTGGGATCATTAAGTGAAATATACAGTACTTGTAATTCAAATGTATGGTTAACAAAGTCACAGAGTAATTATGGGAAGCAAAATAGAAACAAAAATATTCAGGCATTCCAACATGTCATCCTATTTACCACTGCCACAGATTTTTGCTCTAATCTAATAACAAGCCTCATATTTTTTTAAACTTGTACTATTTTTCTCTGACAGAATCTTCCTTTTTTCCACTTGGCACATACGAGAATTAGCTACATCTAAAACGACAACTAGGCATCTGCTAGTCTCATTTGTGGATGCACCAGCCTCTCATTAACTATATTTTGAGTCACATTAAATGTGACTTGGTATCAATTTACAATTTGCACTTAATAAAATATTGCCTTATTTGAACGTACTAATTTTAACCCATCTGCATAAATTATTTCAGCAGAAATAATATGAAGAATGACTAAAAATGAAACAGCTTCATGTGAAAAGTTTTGTAACAGTTATTTGAGTTACAACAAAGAGGATGCAGCTAAATGCAGCTAATTTAAACCAAATGATGGCAATAGAGTATCTTAGTACTTATACAGGAGAGAAAAGATTTTAAAAAATAGCTAAAATCTTAATTTATTGCCTCAAGCTGACACTAAGAGCATACTCAATATAATATTGGCTTCCTATGTTTTAATGAACAACTGCTTTTAAAAGGCATTCTTTTAATGCTTCCATTTTTTCACACTTTGAGAATTAAACAGTTGTTTAAAATATGAAATGGGCTTTCTTGAGCATTTCTTGAAAGTGTTTCAGACTTAAAACAGCTAGCCTCTACTCAAAAGTAGTCTGTTTCAAAAGTGGAGTGTTTTATGACATTTTGAATCATAAACATGTTGCATGCTGCCAGTAAATATCTAATCAATGTCCCACAGGAGGATCTTTTTTGTTTTATCCCTATAGCAACAATCCTGGAAAATAGGTTGGGCTGAGCCTGAGTGATTGATCTCAGATTTACCCACAATGCACAACATTTTTAAGTAGGTAAATGGCTCTTTCACTGAATGGCTCTGGACCTCTTTTGTAGGTGATAAAGCAAAAATAACACCTGAAAGAAGCTTTGTAACTCTTCATATTATGGGTTAAGAAATGCTATTTTATACTCTTAGGATGCTGGAGTTAGTGTTTTTATGCCTAGTTAACAATTTTTATTGTTCCACAATCATATATAAAGAAATAACATGTTGCACAAGACAGTAATTACATAACTTCCCTCCCCCCCAAAAAGTGTGACACATTTGTTTTCTCAGATGCCAATAGTAACACATTCCTGGTTTCCCTAGGAGAAACATCTGTTGTGTTGAGAACTGTGTTTTCAATTCAAAATGTGAGAGTTGGAACATACCCCTAGGATTTAGTATACCACAAATATTATTCCATAACCTTTGCTCCTGACAGTACAATCTAATTTTGCTATAAGCTGCCATGCAAGATACTGTAATACAAACACTATTCCCCTCCCCCCCGCTACCCGCCCCAGTATTGAACTACAAAGAATGCCTTTACATTTCTGGTCTGTAAACAAATTATATATAAAGTTAAACTCTCTGATGAGATTTAGATTTGTTTCGCTGCTTTATGCCTCTTCAAGGTAATTTTGGACTTACAACCATTCATTTAATGACTGTTTGAAGTTACAATGATATTGAAAAGTGACATGACCATTTTTCACGCTTAGAACTGTTGCAGCATCCCCAGGGTCACATGATCAAAATTCAGACGTTTGGCAACTGACTCATATTTATGACTGTTGCAGTGTTCTGGGGTCATGCAATCCCCTTTTATGACCTTCTGACAAGCAAAGTCAAGTGGGAAGCCAGATTCACTTAACAACTGTGTTACTAACTTAACAACTGCAGTGATTCACTTAACAAATATGGCAAAAAAAGTCATAAAATGGGGCAAAATTTACCTAACAAATGTCTCACTTGGGAACAAAAATTTGGGGCTCAATTGTGGTCATGTACAGGACTACCTTTACATAAATTGATATTGTTTCTATTACTGGCTGTCTCAATATGTGTTCCTAGTACATTATATTATTATTACTTTGTTCCTTCTCTGTTAGATAATTGATTATCCACCATATTGCATTATTACCAGGCAATGTATCTCTAAATCTTAATGAATTTTGGTGTCTTTTTGTGTTGTTTCAAATACTGTAAACCTCATAATTATATTAGTTTGATGTGCTACCATATATTTAATAAGAGCAAACAAGAGATATCAGTTTATACCAGTGATGGCGAACCTTTTAGAGACCGAGTGCCCAAAACCTGGCCCCGCCCCCACTCCACCCCCCTGCCCCACCTCTGCTCCACCCCCCATCCCCCGCCCCGCCTGCCCACAGGACCACTCACCACCTCCAGGGCCCGCCGCAGATCGCCCAGGCAGCCCAGCAGCGCTATGGCCACACCCTCCGCTCGCGCCCTGCAGCATCAACTGCATGATGGGGTGTGAGGGCAGAGTCTTGTCTACGCTGCCTGGCTGCCATGTCCTTGGCTGCGCTGCTCCATGTGGGCCATGCTCGGGGGCGACTCTCCTTCAGGGGGGCTGCTGAGAGGAGGGGGTCGCAGGGGGAGGCAAGGCTGGGGCAACGGCACGTGTGCCCACAGAGAGGGCTCTGAGTGTCACCTCTGGCACCCGTGCCATATGTTCGCCACCACTGGTTTATACCACCAGCGTGTGCTGTTCATTATATTCTGATTTTTAAAGGAATTATTTGGACATTTATCGAGATTCTCAGTCATCCAGGTCATAGTTATCCCAAAGATGCTTTTTCATGAGGCAACTGGATTTTCTTGTTTTTCTTTGAAGACATTTTGCTTCTCATCCAAGAAGTTTCTTCAGCTCTGACTGGATGGTGGGGAATGGAAAGATTTATACTCATTGCAGATAGCTGGTCATTTGCATTCTTTTAGCGAGTTGTTAGTGCTACCTGGAGGCTTATCTGTGTCTTCAGAGTCACCTGAGTAGTGCAAATTTGTGTGGAACCTTCTTGGAAGTGTTGAAAGGACTGTGTTGTAGACTGGAGATAGATGATATATCCCTCCCCCTCTGTTGAGAGAGAGAGCTGTTCAGTTTTGACATAGATGGCTTCTTTGACCCTTCTTTCAAACCAGCGCTCCTCTCTGTCCAAAATGTGGACGTTGCTGTCTTCGAAAGAGTGGCCTTTGTCTTTTAAATGCAGATGGACTGCTGAATCTTATCCTGATGGGTTTGCTCGCCTATGTTGTGCCATACGTTTATGAAGTTTTTGTTTTGTTTCCCCAATGTACAGATCTGCACATGGCTCACTGCATTGTACTGCATATACCACGTTGCTCAGTTTGTGTCTGGGTGTTTTATCTTTGGGGACACAAACTGAGCAACGTGGTATATGCCATACAATAATTTATGGTTAATTCTGAGACTCTGATGCACAATTTATCTGTGGCCTTAGTTGCATGGATCCTGGAGTTTGTCTTATTTGTTTGAGGAACTTGGGGATGAAATGGTAGAAGAGACACGAAGAGCACTGCTACAAGAATTGGTCTTCCCCCTCTTCATGAAGGCCTCTCTGGATCCAGTGATACTGGGCAGCTTTCATCTTGTTTCCACATTTCCCTTTTTTGTGAAAGTTGTTGAGAAGATGGTTGAGTTTCAGCTTCAGAAGCCCCTAGAGCAGGGGTGTCCAAACTTTTTTCAAAGAGGGCCAGATTGGATGAAGTGAACGTGCTGGAGGGCCGAACATTTTTCCGAACATTCTTTGAACCATTACAATTAAATGCAAATGAATTATTTTAAGCCTCTTTCCTCTCTCTCTCTCTCTCTCTCTCTCTCTCTCTCTTTCTCTCTCTCTCTTTCTCTCTCTCTCTCTCTCT
>NW_015386169.1:8933-11978 GCF_001527695.2 Protobothrops mucrosquamatus | reverse complement strand
CTCTCTCTCTCTCTCTCTCTCTCTCATGGGACTTGCCGGAGGGCCGTGGGAGGGCCGCATTTATATAGAGCAGGGAGGGCTGCTCGAGGGCCGGATTAAACCGGGCCGCGGGCCGCAAATGGCCCGCGGGCCGGACTTTGGACATGTCTGCCCTAGAGAAAGCTAATTTCTGGGCATTTTTCATTTGGGTTTCTGATCAGAATATAGTACTAATGTGACATTGATCATGCTTGTAGATGATCTCTGGTAGAACCAGGGTAGAGAGTGCATCTATCCTGGACTTTCTCAACAACTTTCAATACCACTAAGATTGTAGAAGTGGGAGACACAGTATTCTTTTTCCTCCAGGGCTGGTTACAGTCACTGTTTATGAGGGGAGTAGAGGTCTTGCCTAAGCCCCTGCAATATTGTATAGGAGTATCCAGGGGTTCACTGTCTCCCTTAGTATCTGCAATTGGCAATCTTTTTCTTCATAAGGGCCAGAACCCGTGCTCCCGCACAAGGGATTGTGGGACAGAGTAGTGGGAAGGACTGGGGGGAAGATGAAAGGCTCAAAAAGCAGCAGCTTAGATGGGTAAAAAGGAAAATAAATTGTGTAAGAATATTAAGTTCAGAACTATGGAAAGTGAGATAGAACAATATAAAGCAAAAGTAAGATTTCCTGGAAATAAGAAACCTAAGCCAGTTGCTGAGGTTGAAAAGCACTAGTTTATACTATATATAAGGTCATGCTATCTGCTGTTTTTTCAAATTTTGTTCTGACTTATCTTTTCTTCTGGTTTAGAAAAATCAGTTCCTTTCCCAAGGGAAGAAAAAATGATTAATAGGTATTTCTTGTGCTTTGTTTTTGTTCATCTGCTGTAAATGGAGCCAGTTGAAGGTTTAGTCTGAATTCTTCAGCTCTCTTTGTCTTGTTCTTCCCTTTGCTCCCATTTTCTGGTCAGCTAGTAATAGCGGCATAGCAGGGTTCAAAGGGAAAATGAAATAAAGATAATATAAATATTTGTATTCTCTGTATATCATACATCAGTCTACCTTAAACACTCGGGATTTTTTTATGGCCTCACATCCAAATATCTACCAGGACCATCCTTGCAGATCTTCTCCAGGCATGTCAAACTCGCGACGTCAAGTGACGTCGCGTAACGTATTGGGCCGGTTTTGCCATTACCGGCAATGGGTGGGCGCGGCTTCCATGTGACGCATCTGGCCCGCGGGCCGGCAGTTTGACACCAAAGCTGGCCAGGTGTTGCCACTTGTTGATACCAAGATAACTTCATCAGAACTGTAAGTCACTCTAACCCAAATGCAACTTGATATATTTTCCATTTTTTTACAGAATTGTGAATGGATAGGAGTCTGAAATATGACTTATACCAGTATACAGTTGGAGCCTCAGTTTGGTTTTCTTTTTATCTAAATTCTTTTAGCTTGCATTAAACACTAATATGAAGCAGTTTAAACCTATTGATGTACAATTCTATCATAGCTCTTAAAAGTTACAATTATGCCTACTAGTTTCTGTTGATTAATTAAAGCAATATATTATGCAAATACATTTTTCTCTTCCTTAAAATGAACATTGAATTTGCGATTATGGAAATATAGTATATTATCTTTTGGGACACCCTGTACCCTCTCTGGGCTTCTCCAATACTTGTACCTGGTGACTGAAGAAATACAACTGGCACAAAATCAACACATTTACTTGAAAAAAGATGATCCTAGAAGGAGAGTAGATTTTTTTAAAAATTGCATATACACATACCAAAAACAATCCCATTAAATGTTCAAATTCCCCTTGCTATCAACCTAAACTATAAATTTCAGCAGAAACCAATCCTGGAGAGTTCTCTTTCCCTCCCTATAACTATGAATGTGACACCTGTGTATTTATCTGCCAGAAGCCATGTTATAGGACAAGGTCAGGCAGGACAGAAAAAAATAGTGACATCCTGTAAAAACAGTATTAAATGCCAGGAAATCAGTTGCAAAAAATTTTAAAAACTCTTAATTTATATTCTAAGAGCCAAGAGAATATAGATTAATCTCAACTCCAAAGGCAGTATGTTCTACAATATAGTGAGAATGCCAGTCCCTGCTGGACTGACAAGCAAATGTCAGCAAATGTCAATTAACTTCAAGAGGACCTTATGTAAAACGTAATAATTTGACAGGCTTGAAATGAAACTGGTTGTTTCTTCAGCTGTTTATAGAGTTTTAAACTTAAAGCTAGCCGTCTGAACTTGGAAAACAGCTAATAGCAGAAGGCTTTCGTATAGGACAGTGGTGGCGAATCTATGGCACGGGTGCCAGAGGCGGCACTCAGAGCCCTCTCTGTGGGCACACGCGCTGTCGCCCCAGTCCTAGGCCTTCAGCTGGGTTTTATAAAACCTTTTCGCTTTAGGCCTCCGCCGCCGTGTACAAAAAAAAAGGTTCAATCAATCAATTTCAACTTCTCGCGGGAAAAAAAAAGATCTTGCAAAGTTGGAATTGATTGATTGAACTTTTTAGTCCCACCCAGTCTGCTGTTACCACCGCAGCCATGCCCACCCAATGGGCCACACCCACCCGGCACCCGATGATGCATAAGTGGGTTTTGGGTTGCAGTTTGGGCACTCGGTCTCTAAAAGGTTCGCCATCACTGGTATAGGAGTAATAGTCACAGTATAGTAATTGTCACCATTATTGCTGGTTTTGAAGTTTTCATATGCTCTTTAGCAGCAGTTCTGTGTAGAATCTATAGATCAAACAGAAATAGTGATAACTGCCACATCAATTAAAGTAGCACATATTCTTTGCCATGTGAAAGTGTAGGGAGAACATAAGACTGGACATTACAAATTTGATTTTTCAGGAGAGCCTCTTTTTTTCAAGATTATATTGAATTCTAATCTTGCTTTCCAGTGATCAACACCACTACCACCTTGCCAGGATTTAATAATCAGTGTGCTTGTCAAACTTAAGTGGTAAATTACAACGTGATTTAGTTACCACTAAGTGGTAACTACTTCTTAGGTAATAAAGAGCAACAGGGCTAAGCAT
>NW_015386169.1:0-8074 GCF_001527695.2 Protobothrops mucrosquamatus | reverse complement strand
CGTAGGTTCTGTATCTTGATGGAGCTAATCATATTCTCTTGGCTATTTTTGCTATCTTGTGAACAATATTCATATAGTTACATTGATGAGAGCTATTAGGAGCAGGGTATATGGTTATGATACAGTTTATACCTAGCTCTGTCCTTAGTTTCAAACCGGTCAAAATCCAATAAAGGTAAAACAAAGAATTCAATATTGATAATATTCAGAGAGGTGAATATGATGGTGCCACCAAACTGAAATAATCATTCCAGGAATCAATTGAGGCTTAGAATCAAAACCCAAAGTCAAGTCATTATATATTGTAATAATATATAATGACATTATAGGTTTGTTCTATAAAGATTGCCATGCTAAGCATGGCACTACTGTATCAGACTCTCCAAATCCTCTCCTCTTCTTCCTACTCAGAAGAGGATTAGTCCAAAGAGGTTACGACAAGATTTAAAACTGCTAAAGATGTAGTTAAAAAAAAAAAATCCTCAGCCTCCCAAAGAGGCAGATATTGTGTGGGTTGGTCCTCTGAATTGTGGATTTCCCCAAACAGTGAAGCAGATTTCAGAGTCTGCTGTGATTTTGCAAATGCTTCAATTTTGGCACAGTAGCAATCATTGACATAAAATGGGGAAAGGGTTACCCTGGCTTGTCATGCTAAGGGAACAATAATGCCTCTGGAGCACAATGTGCCTAGCACAAGAGTCATTAATTTGCCAGCAAATTGCCCGGAAATAGATTATACACAGTTATTTCTGCACCATTACTGTGTCTCCTTAAGATTCATGATGCTGTATAGTACCTTTTTTTTCTAAGTTTATTTTATTCCAGCCCACAAGCAACTATGTTAAATGTCAGATTTGTCTGTCGTTTTTCATTTTTCTAACAGTGGATTTAAATGTTCCCAGTCTGAAACATCAAAATATATTTAATCAACATCTAAAGTGCTGTTTATAAAGCAGAACTGATATTTACTAGGGCTCTGTAGAGATCAAGATTCAAAGAGCAAAATGTGAATTATAGTGCACAGAAGCTTATAGGTAGCATCAGAACAGTATAAACCAAACATGTCTTCTCCTGAGATCATGGATCAACTCTGGAGAGCAGCCATAAAGTCTAGGAAAAGAAGCAGCTGGTTTAAAATCTTCCTGGTAGGTTATCTTTGTGCCCACATGTACTTTAACTTTGCTATGCACAACTAGATCTCTGTGCAGACGTAGTGTTTACTGCTTTCCTATGCACTATGTACATGAGCACACATGTATACACATTGCTGTTGTAATTCTGTGGAAGGTAGAATTCAAACTCTACAAAAGAAGGCTATTTCTTCTGTAAAATTTTATGCTTTTGTATACTGATTGATTGTAAGCTGCCTTTGGAGAGATAGACAGCATATAAGTTTAATAAGGTTTAATAAATAAATTATATATTCCTTATCCTCCTCCAAATGTTTTTTTTCAGCTGTCCGAATCCTGATTATTGCATTTTCCATTCTTATGCTTGTTTTAGTTTCAGTGTTATTTGTTTTAGGGTTAAACTTATTTCTGCAAATATTTGTAATATTTTTGTTATATTGTAAAGCCTGAGGTCTTTTTTTAATTTATCTGCACATTCAAAGCATTTTACTCTTTGATTTTGCTTATTCACATCTACTATCAACTCATATTGAATATTAAATCATAACAATATCTTACTACCCTTGAAAAATGAAAGAAAACTCCATAAACAGTTTTTTTTCTTTTATTATAGGTGTTGGGCTTTGAAATAGATACCGTGAACTCTGTCCAGTTTTCAAATCATACAGGTAAGTGTGTGTGTGCCTGGGTAATTTAGTCTGTTATAATTCAGAACAAATTTTGACTGTAGAAATTCTTAGTGTTGAAAGCTGCTACTAGCAGTATCCAATGAATGGTTGTAGACCTATATCTGTTATGTGTGTTGACATAGTATCTCTGACTAAGCACTCTTAAACCAGTCATCTATACACTTGACAGCCTTTATTTCTCTGTCATCTATGTCACACTCAAAGAAGAGGGAAGAGGCAGAGGTTAGTTATCCTGAAGCAGAAACATATGTAACTCCCTGGGATTCAGTGAGAATCAGACTCTTTCTCCACCCAGTCAGAATCAGACTCTTTCTCCACCCACTTCCATGGAGTCTGAAACAGAGCTGCAAGTCTTAGATCCATGAGAAAAAAAGTGCCATTGTACAGGACCCCCACTAGTTGAATGTACCAGACTGTGATGCCATGTGCCTCAAGGATAACCAACCCTAGCTACATATTAATCTTATGCCAGCTGTGCTTTTGGTGGAGAAAAGCCACGCTGCTGAAGCCGCGCCCACTCCATTGTCAGCAATGCAAAAAGAGTCACGATATGTCATGGCACATCACGTGACGTGGCGAATTTGACACCCGTGTGTTAAACTAAGGACCATCATGCATATTTCATCCAATGTCCATGAGAAAACATCTAAGTATTAAAAAAGGACATGCATTATTACCAAAATCATAGACAAAATAATAGTTAAGAAGAGATAACAATTATAACCTGTGTTTGCTGTTGTGAACAGTACTTGCCAGCCTTTTGCAAGTTTTCGAATCTACATGTTATCACAGAGATATGCTCTTTCTAGGCTGTGTGCTGAAGAAGAGGTTATTCGATCTCCTAAAATAAAAGGTTTCATCTTTTAAAGGGAAACAAGACTAAGAAGAGAAATTGGGCATATAGCACCCCAGCTCCTCTGCATCCCTCACAATTGATTGAAATCCCTGAAGATCTGGAGGGAAATCAGGGTTAGCTAAAACAGAAATCTGGCTTAAGACAATGACTCTTTTGGAGATAGGGATAAAAATAACTAGAAATATGACATAAAAGGAATAAGCAAGGCACCATTTAGAAGGCAGGCCAGCTTCTGGTTAGAAATTCACTGAAACATTCCACTTGCCCAGTAGCCTGTAAACTTTTGTCTGCAACTGTACATTGGGTGAAAATAAAGAATGTGCATCTTAGTAAGGCAATTTTACTAATATCCCTTATGTATTGTATGGTGATATTTTCTTTCACTGTCCCTTTTTCATTTGTTGGACCAGAGAGTTTTGCTCTCCTTTGCATAAGCTGCAAAAGTTCTTAAAAGGGAGACTGTTTTGCAGGTGTTGAAAGCTTTAGAAAAAACAGTTCCTCCATGTTGCAGATAGAGATATTCTGCTAAGCTCTAGTCATGTGGAATTAGCTAGCAGATGCCTCTTTAAGGACTGTTCTTCTTTAAGGATTCATTCAAAGGGAAGTGGGGGAAGCTTCATTTTAGTTGTCTTTTTGTCAGCCGTGAAAACATTTTTATTCAGACTGTCGTCTTTATTTTAATTTGGTCTAAATAAAATTTAACCGTGTGAATTTCCTTTTTTAAAACATTTGAAGTGTTGTTTATTGTTACCAAACTGTCTATTTTCTCTATGTGCCACTTTGTGCATACATTACAAGCATGGAGAAAGACATTGGTCCATTCAGACTTTGTACTTTTCAACACCGCCTGACTAGCACCAATTTTCTGAATCACTGTGTTATAAATTAATAAAAAAATGTTAGTGTGCTGTTTTGATATCCAAAACACAGGCAGCTTTCACTTCCAAGAGGTCCAATGGCTCTTGCCTGCTAAAGAGTATTTCTTGTATGACTACAGTGAGTGAGTCACCTTCAAAGGACATTGTGATACAAAAGAGACCTGTCAATAGCCCCTCACCAGCTGCTTTTTTTAAAAAAAAGAAAAAAAGGAGAAAAGAAGCAGTTTTAAATTTGTCATGCTCTCAAATACTTAAGAATATAAAGGTTGTTGGAGAAAAAGGACTTGATTTCAGCAGAGTTGGGTGAGAACTTTAAAGGCTATTCTGAAGTGATTTGGCAGATTTGTTATTGATGTATGTGTAGGAAGAGAATACATACATACACACATGCATACATATCTCCATTCAACTTCCTATAATTGAACGTGCTTCACAGCAAAATTGTTGAGAGCTATAAACAATAGAATCTCAGCCGCTGGTTCAGAATACAGTGGCACAAGCAGTAATAGACACTTCTCAGCATTGGTTACCAATTGGCTTCTAGGTGCAATTCAAGGTGCTGTTTGTTAACCTATAAATCCTTTCATAGTAGGTTATTTGAGAGACCTCTTTTTTTTGCCCATCAAGTGGTAATCATGCAGAGTGGGTGCATGTCAGGTCTCACCAATTAAATGTTGTCATCTTATGGGAGCCAGGAAGCATGCCTTCTGTGTTGCAGTCCTTGTCCTTTGGAGCAACATCCCTCCAGAGATAGGCACAGCTCCCACTCTACTTGGTTTTTGGAAATCTCTTAAAACCTGACTCTGTTCCCAGGCCCTGGGTTAGGGTATCTGGGGAGCCCCTGTTGAGGTTTTTTGTGTTTTTGTTTTTGCTTTTTGGGAATCGTTTCAGTCCAAGCAATCATATGGTTTTTAAATCTCTTTTTAACCCTGGCATTAGAATCAGAATAGAGCTGGAAAGGACCTTGGAGGTCTTCTAGTCCAACTCCCTGCTCAAGCAGGAGACCCTATTTCAGACAAGTGACTGTCCAGCCTCTTCTTAAAAATCTTCAGTGATGAAGCACCTACAGCTTCTGACAACAAGCTGTTCCACTGGTTAATTGTCCTCACTGTTAGGAAATTTCTCCTTAGTTCCAGGTTGCTTCTCTCCTTGATTAGTTTCCATCCATTGTTTCTTGTCCTGTCTACAGGTGCTTTGGTAAATAAGTTGACCCCTTCCTCTTTGTGGTAGCTTCTCAAATACTGGAATACTGCTATCATGCCCCCCCCCAGTCCTTCTTTTCTGTAGACTAGCCAAACCCAAATCCTGCAACCATATAGCATACAGTAAACCGTATTAGATTTACTGTATGACCCTCAGAGCCTTCTTGGAGATGGGTGGTCTTAACAAATCCAATAAAATAATAAATAAATTATATGTTCTGAGATTCAATGTTAGTTTTTTGATTTAGTATAAATCACACTAGTAATGGTGCAGTGTTTCTGAATATTTATTGAATTATGAATATGAGCCCTGAAGGGAAATATCAGTTTATAACAATTCTCTTCTACACTGTCCCTCCACTGTCCCTTCATTTTTCCATTGTATGTTCTGATTCCAAAACCACCTAGGATTTCCTTTCTGGACATCTTCTCTGTTCCTATGTTTTTGTTTTTGTGTATCTAAACTCACATCTTCCCAGTGTTGAAAATTCATGGATTGGAAATCAACATTTAAAAAATAATGTTAAATGTCATCTAATTAACATAGTCACAAAACTGAATGAAATCTCCTATTGGAATTATTTTCATGAAAGCATATGCATGCTGATATACTATGTTTTGTATTTGTGTTAACAAAATAAGCACAACTTTTTTACATCTTTATTTCTATTGTGATTTAGCTTTTTAAGCCACGATCCTCTTCTTTCTCTGCTGTGGCTTCTTTCTGCTCATTAGATTCTGTATTTTTCACTTTCAGTTGTATCCTGAATCATTCTTCCAATGACTTATTTGCCCCACTAATTCTAAACCTTGGGTCATGTTCCCTCCTTCCAATCCAATTAATTATTTCTGGAGGATGTTCAGAAACTAATTGAACAAACATGGATGGAATCAGATTTTAATTGGGACAAAAGCATGGTTCTCATCTCTGGGTCCTGGGCCACTGAAGAAGGCATTGTTTTGACATGTCCATTGAAATTCCCCAAGTCTAACAGCTGGAGGAATGTCATTGCAACAGGTCTCAAGTCACTTTTTTCATGCCATTGTAATTTCAAAAGATTGCTAAATGAATAGTTGCAAGTCAAGGACTGCCTATATGTTTTTTTTTCTTTTCTAAATTGCTAGATAAGAGCACAATAAGGTAATTTTTGTGACCTTGATCAGGCTTATTCAACTATAGTATAGAATAGAAACTTTCTCAACTGAAATATTTCTTTGACCTTACTTTTTAGAGTAGTTTAGCTAAAGCATTTTCTGGACTCCAGAGTCCTGTCTGCTTGAATTGAAAACATAAAAGTAAGTGCAAGCTACTTCTGTTTTTAATTAAGCAAAACTGTCTGTCCACACTAAATTAAGGAAAATGTAAGTAAAATGCAAAGCATAAATTTCTCTTTTCTGAGGGGTAAGAGCTGAATTTTGAATGTTTCCAAAGATAAAAGGTTGGTGTGCTGACCCACTTCTTGCTTACCCAATGCTTTCTGTTGTTCACAGTGTGATACTGTACTGTGTCCTTAAATGCCTTGGAGCATTCCCCCTCTCCTTCTCAATGTTTATTCATAAGTATTCTTGGCATAACTGATGTGTGCATCTTTGAACTTTTGTACTTTCCGGACCCAAAATGCAAATACTTTAATGAGAAGAGGTCAAAGAAATCCGGTGATTGAATTTGATTCAAAAGCTATGGCAATTATCATTATAGGTTGATGGATTTCATGCCTCATAAAACCTGAAAAACTCTTCCTTGTGCTTTCACTTTTGGAATATGACAGATTTTCCAATTCCATTTTTTAAAACCTTCAAAGTGTAACAGGGTTAACAGAATGTTAATGTTGATTTATTTTCAACTGCAAAAATAAATACATTGGGTGAGAAAGTAATGGATCATCACCTACAAACCTATCCATTTCCAGCCATTATTATTCAACAATATTAGCAGTGGTACTGGGTTGAAATGTATGAAACTATTTCAGAGGCTACAACATCAAATAAAGATTTATTGAACTCATCTGTTCTATCTGCACTCATCCTAAAAGGAGTGATTGCATATGGAGTTAGCATATCAGTAGTGGTGAAAACTACTGACTTCCATCCAGCAACACTCCAAAATACAGGCAGGGCTCCTTCACCACAAAAGTGGGCTTTCTTTCCTTACATTTTTTTAATCAATACACTACTAAAACATCATGTCTGTCTGCGTGTAACCTTTAACTGCTGAAACAGTGCATCACAGAGCAACAATTTTTGAATCCAGGTACCTCAAAAGTACAGGGTACAGGTACATCCTGTACCTCAAACCAAAAAAATGATAGCCATTACCCATTATTCAAGAAGGAATATTTATGGTCCCTTTGTTAATGTTAATTTTACATTACTTAAAACTGCTGTGTCTATAACCTTATCTGGGCAAAATGGTGCATTGTAGAGCAAAATCTTTTGAACCAGGATACCTCAAATGGGCTAATGTACACAATGTGTCTGAAATACAGGACCCATGACTCCCGTGGAATTGAAATTTGGCAAATTTTATAAAGCCTTTTATGATATAAAATTTATCATAAAACATTTTATAACATAAAACATTTTATAAGGTTATAAAATGATATAAAGCGGTACCATGCTGTACAATTCAATATGGGCTACTTTCAAAGCAGATACAGCTCTGTATATCTCCCTGAATTTTTAAGAACTTGTCAAGCACACTAGAAGCTCTGCCACTGTTGAAGGCATTGAAGAATATATGGTAAGGAAATGTCTTTGAAATAATGACTCAACCAGCCATAGGTTGTCTGGTGTTTGTTAAAGTTAACATCTAAAGGTTGAACTTTGTCTCATGTTGTAAAACTGTGCGGGATAATTCATGGCTTCTATAATATCCCTGTATGGCCTCTAGAACCTCCTCTTAATTGAGTGGCCCAAATGCAGTGACCAGCGTTAAGTAACATTTTCTCCAGCATTAAAAACTCCCCCCCCCCAGTTTTTCTCTCCCAACCCCTATTGTTAAAACATATAACTTATTTTCCCCCAGGCATCAATGTTATTTTTAGGATAACAGTACTAGTGCAATAGCTTTATTTGAAGTGTTTATACATATTATTGAGTAGCCATTGTTACTTTTATTTACACCTTGTTATCTTTAAATGAGATCACAATTGCTATATAATAGCACTAAGTCTCTGTTTTCTTTGTTTATTCAGGTTATGATCATTGGAAGGGACAGGTATTAAATTCAAATGAACTTCATGAACTGTATGAAGGACTGAAACTGAACAATGTCAATCATTACGACTATGTACTTACTGGTAAAGTATCTACTGCTTTG
>NW_015386168.1:283476-285217 GCF_001527695.2 Protobothrops mucrosquamatus | reverse complement strand
TCCAGGTCAGGAAAAGAAGTCGCTCTGTGGATGTGTTCAATGAAAAGGAAAAGACCCCTGCTTTTGCTATTAAGCAGCTCAAGTGAAGCAGTCAGTTTGTAAATGAGAAAATGGCATAGAGAGAGATGGTGGCAATGTTTTCAGAGAGAGATTGTATAGATCAGCAAGTGAAGGCTTGACAGTGTTTCTCAACCTTGACAATTTTAAGGCATGTGGACTTCAACTCCCAGAATTCCACAGCCAGCATTGCTGGCTGTGGAATTCTGGGAGTTGAAGTCCACATGCCTTAAAATGGTCAAGGTTGAGAAACACTGGCTTAAGATCTGATGTTCTGCTGCGGTTAAAAAGATCCAAGGGCAAGATCTGTATATCAGTGAGCGGTCTAACTATAGAGAGAGTGGGGTTTTTTTCCACCTCTGCAGGGTTTTAAGAAGATGCTGGAAAACTCAAGAGGTTTGTCATTATAACAGAATAACAGAGTTGGAAGGGACCTTGGAGGTCTTCTAGTCCAACCCCCTTCTAAAACAGGAAACCCTATTCCAGTGATGGCGAACCTTTTAGAGACCGAGTGCCCAAAAACTGCCCCTGCCCCCGCCCACCCCTGCTTTGCCCCTGCCCGTCCCCACCCCACCCGCCCACAGGGCCACCCAATGCCTCCACGGCCCGACGCAGATCACCCAGGCAGCCCAGCAGCACAAGGGCAGCCATGCCCTCCACCTATGTCCCGCAGCATCATCTGTGCACGACGGGCGCAAGTGCAATGTCTTGTCCCAGCTGCCATGTCCTTGGCTGCACTGCTCGGGGGTGATTCTCTGGGGGGGCTGCTGGTGAGGAGGGGGGGCACGGCGCGAGGCGGGGCTGGGGTGACAGTGTGCGTGCCCACAGAGAGGGCTCTGAGTGCCACCTCTGGCATGCGTGCCATAGGCTCGCCACCACTGTCCTATTCCATTTAGACAATCTCTTCTTAAAAACTTCCAGCGTTGGAGCATTCACAGTTTCTGAAGGCAAGTCGTTCCACTGATTAAATGTTCTAACTGTCAGGAAATTTCTCCTGACAGTTAGAACAATTAACCAGTGGGACGACCTGCTTCCAGAAGTTGTGAATGCTCCAACACTGGACGTTTTTAAGAAGAGATTGGACAACCATTTGTCTGAAACATACTTCAGAGGGTTGGATTAGAATCAATATTTGTCCAACTCGGCAACACCAAGACAGGTGGACTGCAACTCTGGCTGGGGAATTCTGGGAGTTGAAATCCACCTGGCTAAAAGTTGCTTGGTTTGAGAAACACTCCCAGAATTCCACCACCAGCGTGGCCATTGAAAAGTATTCTGGTAGTTGAAGTCCACACACCTGGAAATGGCCAAGGTCAGGAAACACCCACCCTAGACTAAATTATCTTTGTATTGTCTTCCAACTCTGCAATCGATGATTTGGTGACCTCATCTTGCATAGTTGGGATAAGACAAAAAAATGGAAGTCACCTGATGTTCAAGGCAATGAATGGGATGGGTGCCAGACAAGTGCTTCCTTATCTGCTCACCTTTCATCAGGATCCCAAAATGCACCGAAACCAAACTTGCACAAAGCTTGAGACACCCAGTGAAGTAATGGAGCTAAAGTATTGGACCAGCATTCTGGAGCCCCAGGATCAGGTCCATCCTTTGCTATGCAGGATAACTAAATGACTTTGGGCCACATCCCCCCTCCTCTCATCCATCCATCCACCCACCCACCCAC
>NW_015386168.1:278609-281087 GCF_001527695.2 Protobothrops mucrosquamatus | reverse complement strand
GATTTCATCTTCCATTAAATCCTCAACAACCTATTTCATGGTTATTCTGAGTTTCTAAAAGGTACAAATTAAAGGAGCATTTACTTAATTCATTTTTAGATATTCTTTAGAGGCCTAGTTGAGCCTCTCGGGATGAGTTTTAATTTCTTTTGTTTTCTATTTCTATTTTTCTATATTCTCCTTACCTTTCTTTTTTTTCCTGAAAGTTTTAGCCAATTATCTTGATGTTTCAATTTTATCCCAAATTCATACATATTTCTTCAAAATAAGTTAGGGAGCCGGTATTGTTTCAGGAACAAGAAACTGCAGTCTCTTCTGACTTAAAACCCTTTCATTGCTGTGTTGCTCATGTTAAAAAGTGCAGTTGCCTTAATTATTTCTGAATAGTTCATCTGTTTGAGCTGTTTCTCATTCCTAATAATGAAACTCCTTGTACCAATTCACCTCGCAGCACTATGCAACTGTATATGTGCAATTGTACAGTATAAGACAGTGATGGCGAACCTTTTAGAGACCGAGTGCCCAAAAACTGGCCCCGCCCCGCTCCACTCCCCTGCCCCACCCCTGCCCCACTCCCACACCGTTCCCACCTGCCCGCAGCACCTCCAGGGCCCACTGCAGATTACCCGGGCAGCCCAGCAGTGCCATGGCGGCCATGATGGGTCGTGAGGGCAGAGTCTTGTCTACGCTGCCTGGTTGCCATGTCCTTGGCTGCGCTGCTCTGTGTGGGCCACGTTCGGGGACGATTCTCCTCCAGGGGGGCTGCTGGTGAGGAGGGAGTCGTGGGGGGAGGCGAGGTTGGGGCAACTGCACGTGTGCCCACAGAGAGGGCTCCGAGTGCCGCCTCTGGCACCCGTGCCATAGGTTCGCCACCACTGGTATAAGACAATGATTTTTTGTTTTTTAAAAAAGTTTTCTTTCACCAATTCTTGAATTTTATTTAAGTACATATTCTCTGAGCAGAGAGGGAAGATATATCCATATATGAAAATAAGGGTTCTCCTCTGAGAACCATAAACTCCAAAGCATGGTTGAAAGAGAGACCAACCTAGGAGTGAGGAGAAATTTTCTGAAAGTAATAACAGTTAATGGAATAGCCTGCCGTCTGGAGTTGTGGATCCTCCATCACTGGAGGTTTTCAAAAATAGATTAGATAACCCTTTGGCAGAAGGTTTTCTGCCTTGAGCAGGGGGTTGGACTAGAACAGGGCTTTTCAACCTTTTCACAGATTGTACCCCTTTTCTTCTTCTTCTTGTGCCATATCTGTTATTGGACATTGGCAATCACGTTGGCGATCCTGTGTTTATCAGCAGCCGCACGAAAAAGTGCTGCTGAGTTTTGTCCAAACCAATCCCTTAGATTTTGAAGCCACGATGTTCTTCTTCTGCCTGGACCTCATTTGCCTTCAATCTTTCCCTGGAGGATTAAATGGAGTATGCCATATTTTTCTGGATGCCGCATCGCGTGTCCGAAATATTCTAACTTTTGTTTTTTAATTGTTTTGATGATTTCCCTTGGCTTTCCCAGGCAGCTGATCACCTCCTCATTTCTGATCTTGTCAATCCAGCTTATACATAACAGCTGCCTGTAAATCCACATTTCAAATGCTTCTAGTCTCTTCAGGTGGTCTTCTGTCAGAGACCAACTCTCTACTCCATAGAGCAGGATAGAAAAAATATAGCATCTGACAAGCCTGATTTTCAGTCTTAGGCTTATGTTGTGACTGCAGAAGACCTTTTTCATTTTGAAGAATGCTGTTCGAGCTTTTTCTATCCTTGTCTTTACTTCAGTGGTCATGTCCTAGCTTTCATGTAGATTAGAACCGAGGTGCATGATCCTTTCAACTTTTTCGAGTGGTATTCCTTCTGAATTTATTAGTGGTAAATTAACGGGTTGTTTGCTGACGACCATGATCTTGGTTTTTGAGGTGTTAAGCTTCAAGCCATATTTTTCAGATATTTCTGTGACTCTGCTGATGAGGAGCTGAAGGTCTTCATGCTTACTGGCAAGCAGAACTGTATCGTCAGCATATCTTAAGTTGTTGATCCAAACACCGTTTACTTTGATGCCAGCATCGATGTTCTCCAGTGCCTCATTGAAGATTGACTCAGAGTAGATATTGAACAACAGTGGAGACAGAATACAAGGATATGACAATATTCAAGTACCACCAGTGCTTAGCAAGGTGTCAAAATAATAATAATAATAATAATAATAATTTAATTTGTACCCCGCCCTTCTCCTCATAGGACTCAGGGCGGCTAACAGCCTCATAAAAACCACAATAAAATACAATAACATCTATATTAAAAACCGAATTAAAAGGAAATATTTAAGAAGGCCAATCATTAAAATTATCCTTAAAATACCCTTAAAAAACCCCGCTAAAATTCCCTAGGCCAGACCCGCTTGTTGAAAAAGCCATGTCTTTAGGGCGCGGCGGAAGGAGGGGAGATCCGGGATCACCCGGATCTCTGG
>NW_015386168.1:274685-278068 GCF_001527695.2 Protobothrops mucrosquamatus | reverse complement strand
TGAAGCGCACCCGGAAGGCCACCGGCAACCAGTGCAGCTCGCGCAGCAGCGGCGTTACATGGGAGCGACGAGTCCCTCCCAACACCGCCCGCGCGGCCGCATTCTGGACCAGTTGAAGCCTCCGGGTGCTCCTCAAGGGGAGCCCCATGTAGAGAGCATTACAGTAGTCCAGGCGGGAGGTAACGAGGGCATGAGTGACAGTGCGCAGGGCGTCCCGGTCCAGAAAAGGCCGCAACTGGTGGATCAGGCGTACCCGATAAAACGCCCCCCTGGTCACGGCCGACAACTGATCTTCCAGCGTCAGCCGCGAATCCAGGAGGACCCCCAGATTGCGCACCCTCTCCGAGGGGGCCAGAATTTCACCCCTTGATGACTGGGGAAAAAAGGGGCGGGATTTTGGGTTTTACTGGTTAGATTCATTTGTTGTTATAGAAATGGCTAGTGTCATGTGTCTGACTAATAAAACATTTCAAAGAACTTTCAGGCATGGTTTAACCTAAAAAAGCCTTTATTAGGGTAGAGGCGTGTCAGCACGGCATGATGGATGCCAAGATCTGAATTTCCCTTCCCTTTGCACATAACATTCCAAGCATTTCCCCTCCCCTATTTTGGGGTCATGATTCACATCTTCCAACTAACCTGGAGGGCAAAGGTTCACTTCCGTTCCTTTTCCCAGGCTTTCCTTACTAATCTCCTCCCTTTTCTCTGTCATCTGAATTAACTCTTAAAAATACCAGACAGTTCTGCATATTTTGTCAAAGCAAGAATATTCAATATTAGCAGCGTTGACATCTAGTTTATCCTATTATGGAAAAGGCTTCATTCTACTGCAACAGGGGAAGTCGGAAGTCAATGCCTTTTCTTTTCCCCTTCTCCCCCTCACTTTTTCCCCCTTCTTCCTCCCCACTGTGTCCTACTATTTGCTTTTGTGTTTTTGTATTTTATTCCATCTATATAAATAAAAATGTAAATGTTTGTTTGTTCAAAATCTTAAATCTCCGAAAGCTCTTTACCGATTGCTTTGAAATTTTGACACAACTTTGCACTCGAATACGTGCATGTTTCTATATACCTATATTATATAGATGTCACACCTGTGACAGGTAAAACATGTTTTTGAAAAACAGCGCCATCTATTGGACGTAAAAGCAACACACGCTACGATTTTACCGTTCCATTTCAATGTTTCTGATTTACGATCCATTTACGATTTCCAAATTTCCAATTTTACGATTCCATGTCAATGTTTCCGATTGCATTGTTAAATTGAATTTTCATAGATTTCGATTTATTTTCGTTTTGATTTAATTATTTCGTGTGACATTGCGTTGGAATTGATGCACAGACAATGGAACAACAAAAAATATTGTATACCCACAAGCATTGTGAAATTAAACATATTAGAAACGTGCGCTTTCTCTTTTCTTTCTTTTCCATTTAACCAGACTGAGCCACAGCAACGTGTGGCCGGGTACAGCTAGTATTTCTAATAAAATGTTACAAACCATAAACAAACAAAAGGGGGGGGAGTACCGGTTTTAATTTCTTCGGTGGCGGTTCCTTTGCTCTCAGGCCACGCGGAGGACCCCCGGCAGTGTAGGCTGCCCAGAGCCCTGGGCAGTGGAGGGCAAGCGCCCAGCTCAGCCCAGCCTTCCCCAAGGAGGTGCCCGGCTTGGTTTACCTTCTCCTCAAGGCTGCTGCTGCTTGGCTCGCTCTCCTTGGCCAAGTTGCTCATGGTGTGTTTGGGAGGGCAAAATGTGTGGGTCAGAGGGAGGCCCACTCCCTCTCCATGCGAGGAGACCCGGCTTTGTAACCAGAGCATCCTCAGCGATAGGATGGGAGACCACCAGAAGAGTCAGGAGGAGGGGACAAGGGGATGGTAAAAGGGCAGCAGGGCTGGCCGTGGCCAAGTGCTAAGGGACTTCCCTCAGACTCTCCCTCCCTCTCATTATAATCTCCTTCCTTCCCTTCCTTCCTTCCTTCCTTCCTTCCTTCCTTCCTTCCTTCCTTCCTTCCTTCCTTCCTTCCCTTTCTTCTTTTTCCTTCCCTCGTCATTCTCCTTTCCTTTTTCTTCCTTTCCCTCGTTCCTTCTTTTTTCTTTGTCTTTCCTCTCTCCCTTTCTCCTTTCCTGTCCCTTCTTGGATGCTCAAATGCAAAAGGGGAAACATTTCTCGATGCCTCCTTGCCTTGTGATCAAATGCCACTTTTGCTAGTAGTTTGTGGCCACTTAAAAGATTGAGAACAAACCAGGCTCAGTTTATCCCGTGCTTGCATTTAGCGGAGGCGTCCACAGACAACAGTACAGCAAAACTGTCAAAATGGTGGCTGTGAGAGTCGATCAGAGCTCTTCCGTTTTTTTTTATGTGCAACAGCTTTAGCGTTTAGGAACAGAGGTAGCCTAGTTGCTTTTCTGTGGATACATAATCCTTAAAAGGGCTCTCCTGTAGGGACCCTGCCTTGGTCTAACTGAGACTGGAAATATAGCAAAGGAAAATATTTTTTCCCCCCCTCTGCTTTGTCCGGTTTTCCCCACTGGAAATGGCTGTTAGCAACACACAAGGAGGGGATACTTTCCTAAGAGCTCACAATTCAAGAATACCAATGTTAACTTGGATTGCCAACAAAGTTCTGTGACAAAACAGAACACAAAATTGCTTTCTCCTTCGAACTGGGGCATTTCCAACCAAGTTGCCTTTCCTCCCTCCCTCCCTGCAAAAATAAAATATATAAGTTATACCAGTTACTCTACATCCTTTAATCCTGACCAGTTAAGTAATCTGTAAATACAACAGCACAAGGTAAAATCTTCTTGAAATCAAATCCAACTCTTAGTAACTTCATGGTTACAGCCAGATAGTTTCCTGGCAGCAGTAATAATACCAAAGGAGTTTGCTACTGGCCTTTTCCAAGGACTTTCCAATCCAGCTGATTTATTTTGCACCATCAAGTAGTTGTTTATGTCAGCAAACACACAGATAGCTTTTGTCCAAGACGATCTGTCCCATCAAGACCTTTGCCTCCATCACCACTGTCCATCCATCTAGCTGCTGGTTATTCTCCATTTCTCTTTCCTTCCATTCCACAACAAACCCAACCTGGTTATAACCTTGAAATGTTCTAGTGCCTTAAGCTTTATAAATTAACCTAGCTGAGTCCAGCTTGGCAGGACAAGACGTAACGGGTGGAAACGTATCAAGGAGGGAAGCAACCTACAACTAAGGAGAAACATCCTGATAGTGAGAATAATTAATCAGTGGAATGACTTGCCTCCAGAAGTTGTAGGCGCTCCATCACTGGAGGCATTTAAGAGACTAGAACTTGTCTGGAATGTTTTCCTGCTCAAGCAGGGAGTTGGACTAGAAGACCTCCAAAGTCCTTTTCAA
>NW_015386168.1:266845-271978 GCF_001527695.2 Protobothrops mucrosquamatus | reverse complement strand
CGGTGTTACATGGGAGCGACGAGTCCCTCCCAACACCGCCCGCGCGGCCGCATTCTGGACCAGTTGAAGCCTCCGGGTGCTCCTCAAAGGGAGCCCCATGTAGAGAGCGTTACAATAGTCCAGGCGGGAGGTGACGAGAGCATGAGTGACTGTGTGCAAGGCGTCCCGGTCCAGAAAAGGTCGCAACTGGTGAATCAGGTGAACCTGATAAAATGCCCCCCTGGTCACGGCCGACAAATGGTCATCCAATGTCAGCCGTGAATCCAGGAGGACTCCCAAGTTGCGCGCCCTCTCTGAGGGGGCCAAAATTTCGCCCCCTATAGTCAGCGATGGAGTCAGCTGACTATGCCGAGGCGCTGGCAACCACAGCCACTCGGTCTTGGAAGGGTTGAGCCTGAGTCTGTTCCTCCCCATCCAGACCCGTACGGCCTCCAGGCAACGGGCCATCACGTCAAGGGCAACGTTGGGGTGGTCTGGGGTGGAGACATTAACAAATGTCTTCGCTTAACAACAGAAATGTTGAGCTGAATTGTGCTCAAAAGTCAAGGACTAAACTACTAAATCCATCTACATTCATCTGGGTTGCCTGAACTCCTGATTTCCTATGCTTGACAATTTATTTATTCGATTAACAAGGCCAAAGTGATAAATAAATCTCCATTAACTTCTTCTGGTGATATGGAAAACTGGGGAATATCTGCTTAATTTGGTTTGGGATTACAACTACAGCTTCCCGTAGCTGGTAAATCTGCCATGTAAAAGGACCACAAAATTAGGTGATCCATAAGCAGGCAATTTTTGGCAGTCCAAGCTTGATGCATAATAATTCCCATCATCTTTGGGAAGCATGGCCAATGGTGAGATATAGAAAGGAGAGTAGAATAGATTGTCTATCTCTCCTTTAACTGTACATAGATGTAATTTCTCCAGCTTTAGGAATTCTGGAAGCTCTTCCAGTCACATATCTGACACCTAGGCTTACAGCAGCTGTTCTGGTTCTTTAGCCAGGATTTGAGCCTCCAGCCTTTTTCAATCTGGCTAGGTGCTCTACTCCAAAACCATAATCATTTCCTTAAATATCAGAAACAGGCTTAGTCTGGTTAATTGGATATGGAATTCAACATCACTTCCATGAGTGTATTCTGAATACTGTTAAAGCTCATCCCCATCCATTCTTTTCAGGGAAATGTTACAGAAAGAAGAGTCCTAAGACGTTTCATTCAGTATAGTCTTCATTTGAGGCCATGCAAGCTTCTATAGCCTGAATCATAATTTCCATCACTTTGAATTATTAGCCCTAGGGCTGAGGTCCCCAATCTTTTGGGCACCAGGGACCGGTTCCGTGGAGAAAGGTTTTTCCACGGACCGGAGAGTGTGTGGTTTTGTGTGCTGCCTGTATCCCACGGATGGGGCTTTGCTTGTTTGTGCAGACCGGTTGCTGGCATGCCGCGGCCCGGTAACGGTGCACGGACCGGGGCTTGGGGACCCCTGCCCTAGGGCCTGAAATGATATGTGGTCCAATGCAATCTGGTGACCTCCATGTTGCCCACCTTTACAGAACCACCAATCACCCTTTTCTTCTACAGCTTTTACTTATCCACATATTGGATGGAAACTAATTAAGGAGAGAAGCAACCTAGAACTAAGGAGAAACTTCCTGACAGTTAGAACAGTTAACCAGTGGAACAACCTGCCTCCAGAAGTTGTGAATGCTCTAACACTGGAAGTTTTTAAGAAGAGACTGGACAGCCATTTGTCTGAAATGGTACAGGGGGTTGGACTAGATGACCTCCAAGGTCCCTTCCAACTATTATTATTATTATTATCATTATTATTATTATTATTATTATTATTATTATTATTATTATTATTATTATTATTATTATTATTATTATTATTATTATTATTATATTAATACTCTCATCCACCACTGCCTTGTGCGTCAAAAAGACCATCCGTTCTCTAACTTCTATTCATTTCCTACCATCAGAGTTTGGAAGGTGAGACATCTGGAAGGCATCCAACTGGCCAAGGCAGATTTAACCGCTCTCAACAGCCTTGAAGGGTATGAGATGGGAAACTTCTGCAGCCTCACTGGAAATCTGGCAATGTTCTCCTTGTAAAACAGGGGGCTACTGAAGGCTAAGATCCCTCCCCCAATCCTATGATATTTTTTTTTTCCCAAAGAAGTGGTAGGTCTTTTCATTATTGNGGCCGGGGTGTCTCCTGTGTGCATGTCACATTGAGAGAATAAAGGTGTCCTGTCTTTTTTGGTACAAGCATCTGTTCCAGTGGTTCTCAACCTGTGGGTCGGGACCCCATTTGGGGTCGATCGACCATTTCACGGGGGTCGCCAAGCAAGGCTGTCTGCCATTTTTTTTGTCTGCCATTTTTTTTGTCCGCCATTTTTTTCCCCTTTTCCGGCAGGTGCCTTACCTCCCTTGGGCTGGGCCAGCTGGTGGTCAGCCTGCTCCGTCTCTGCCGCTTGCCAGCTACGCCTCGGCCGGTGCAGGGGGCGGAACCATGCATGCGCGGCGCTCCCGGGCAGGAAAAGTCCTCGACTTATGACCGGTTTAGTCCTTGACTTACGACCGGTTTAGTCCTCGACTTATGACCGGTTTAGTCCTCGACTTACGACCGGTTGGGGTCGCGGCATTAAAAAGGTTGAGAACCATTGATCTGTTCAGTAGTATCTTCCTGGTCTGGCATCCTTCCATCAATGCCTTTAGAAGTTGTGGGTGCCCCATAACTGGATATTTTTAAGAAGAGATTGGACAGCCCTTTGTCTGACATGGTACAGGGTCTTCTGCTTGATCACTGGGTTAAGCTAGAAGACCTCCAAGGTTCCTTCCATCCTATTATTCTATTATTCTATGTTGCAGAGGCCCTCACTTCTGGAGGCAAATAGACTGGATTGGGTTTTTCTTGTTCCTGGCAACAAACACCAAATGAATCTGGCACCCAAGGCCGAATTCGTGTCACCGCTCAAGATGAGCAAAATCAGTCAGGAAAGCTTTGAGCTCTATAGCATGCTGGAAATAACAGTCTGGCCTAAGTTAGGAGCACAGAACGTCCCTAAGATTAGCGCTTGCCTGCCAGACTAACTCCTGTGTTGATACACATAAGCATGGTCAAAAGCTGCTGCGCTGGTTTTGCACATAACCTAGCGAACGATGATGTCTTTTAAAGAGGGCATTTTTATATAGCTTCTTTGGACCTAGAAAGTTGCTGTCAACACTGCTAACATCGGATGTTTTTGCTTTGACAACAGATGGAGATGCAACCATTTTCTTCTTATGTTTTACTTTTAGAATTAGAGTTAGTTAGATGATGCTGGGGGGAGGAATGTGTACGAGAGTTTAGCTAGACATAACAATACTGTATGTACAGAGAGTTCTGACAAAATGTGATCCACTGGAGAAGGAAATGGCAAACCACTCCAGTATCTTTGCCATGAAAACCCCATGGACAGTACCAAAAGGCAAAAAGATATGACGCTGGAAGATGAGCCCCTCAGGTTGGAAGGTGTCCAATATGCTACTGGGGAAGAGCAGAGGGCTAGTACTAGTAGCGCCAGAAAGAATGAAGCGACTGGGCCAAAGCCGAAAGGACGCTCAGCTGTGGATATATCTGGTGGTGAAAGGACAGTCCGATGCTGTAAAGATCTTTTCTCCATAGGAACCTGGAATGTAAGATCCATGAATCAAGGCAAGCTAGACGTAGTCAAACAAGAGATGACAAGACTGAACATCAACAGGTAGAGGACAGGAAGGCCTGGAGGAACGTTGTCCATGGGGTCGCGATGGGTTGGACACGACTTTGCAATTAACAACAACAATAATACTGGACCTTTTAGAGACCGAGTGCCCAAAAACTGCCCCCGCCCCTGCTCCACCCTGCCTGCCTGCAGGGCTACTCACCGCCTCCAGGGTCCACCGCAGATCACCCAGGCAGCCCAGCAGCACCATGGCGGCCACGCCATCTGCCTGCGCCCTGCAGCATCAACTGTGTGCGATGGGGCGTGAGGGCAGAGTCTTGTCCATGCTGCCTGGCTGCCATGTCCTTGGCTGTGCTGCTCCGCGTGGGCCACGCTCGGGGGCGACTCTCCTCCAGGAGAGCTGCTGGTGAGGGGGTTGTGGGGGGGAGGCAAGGCTGGGGCAATGGCACATGTGCTCACAGAGAGGGCTCCGAGTGCCGCCTCTGGCACCCGTGCCATAGGTTCGCTACCACTGCCCTAGTGTGCGAACCAAGGTTATTGAAATAAGAGATGATAAGAATTGGCAGGCTAGAAAACTGGAGGGAAAGCCTGCATTTCAAACTAATTGGAGAATGTGATTTATGACTGTGAATTGGAGGAGGGAATTGTGCTTTGATACACAAATCTAGTTTTTGGCTTCGCTTATGTTAGTGCCGATGCTATGCTTCTCTAATAAAGATTATTTAAGGTAAACAATGCCTCAAAGTTCTTTGAACAGTTTCATCTGTCGGAACCATGACAGTTGCTTTCTGCTAATTTCTGCCCAGCAGGGATGATCCAATCAGGTGCTCCCTGAATATTTTTTCCCTTGGGTGATAAAGCCATGAGTGGCCACAAGGGAAAAAATGGGGGTACGGGTGGTCCTCAACTTTCAATCTTTCGTTAGGGACTGTTCACAATTATAACCACACTGAAAAAAGTGACTATGACCATCCTTCACACCTACGACCGTTGCAGCATCCCCCTGGTCACATGATCAAAATTCTGACACTTAGCAACTGGCTCATACTTACGACGGTTGCTGTGTCCCGGGGTTACGTGATCCCCTTTTGCGACCTTCTGACAAGCAAAGTCAATGGGGAAGTAGATTTGCTTCACAATTGGGTTACTAACTTATCAACGTCAGTGATTCACTTAACGAGTGTGACCAGAAAGATTGTGAAATGGAGCAAAACTCATTTATTTATTTATTTATTTATTTATTTTGATTTATATCCCGCCCTTCTCCCAACGGGACTCAGGGCGGCTCACAACATATTTAAAAACATAGACATATTTACAACCCCCACCAGATAAAACCAAATTAAACCAATATTTAAAGTTGTGCAGTTAAAATTATTCTTAAAAAACCCGATTTAAAAACCCGATTTAAAATC
>NW_015386168.1:242859-264388 GCF_001527695.2 Protobothrops mucrosquamatus | reverse complement strand
ATACTCACCCACTCATGTATGAAGTCATACTCCTAACTCTGTGTGTGTCTGTGTGTGCGCTCACGTGTGTGTGTGTATAGCCTGAATCACAATTTCTATCACTTTCAATTATTAGCTCTAGGGACTGAGGTTGAAATGGTTTATGGTCCAATATATATTGGACCACAAATATCTATCTATCTCTATCTCTATCTCTATCATCTATATCCAGGGCTTTTTTTTCTCATAGAACGCCCAGAACGGAGTTCCGGCACCTTTTTTGGATGGAACCTTGTAGGGTAGGCAAGGTGGGTTGTATGACGTGTGTGAGTTCCGGCACTTTTTTTTTTTTTTTTACAAAAAAAGCACTGTCTATATCTATATCTATATATCTCAAGTGGCATTTATATTTGTATGTACACTTCACACATATGAACACAATTCAGGTCACACTGCTATTTGAATTTACACTCTCTCACACATTTTGTATCTGCATATACGTTACACACAAAATTCAGCTCACCCTTTCCTCTTTATGTACACTTTCTCACACATATAAATCATGTCACACTCCAATCTCCCAGTTACACATATAAATCATGTCACACTCCAATCTCCCAGTCACAAATCAAGACACCCTCCTATACACTGTAGCTTTCACACTCCCATTTGCATTTGAACATACAATGCACACTCACCATTCAAGTCATACTCTGAATATACAATCTCTAAGTCACACTCGGCGTACGCACTCTCAGAGAGAGGGCGAGGCACACTTCTACAGGTAGTCCTTGACTTACAGCCATTCATTTAGTGACCGTTTGAAGTTACAATGGCGCTGAAAACAGCGAGTTATGACCATTTCTCACACTTATGACTGTTGCAGCATCCCCAACGATCACGTGATCAAAATTCAGACACTTGGCAGCTGGATTGTATTTATAACAGTTGCAGTGTCCTGGGGTCCTGTGTGATCAACTTTCTTGATGTTCTGACAAGAAAAGCCAATGGGGGGAAGCCAGATTCACTTAACAACCGTGTTACAAATTCAATAACTGCAGTGATTCACTTAACAACCGAGGTAACAAAGGTCATAAAATGGGGCAAAACTCACAACCTTCTCGAATACTGCATCCAGTTTTGGTCACCACGATGTAAAAAAGATGTTGAGACTCTAGAAAGAGTACAGAGAAGAGCAACAAAGATGCTCAGGGGACTGGAGGCTAAAACATATAAGGAACGGTTGCTGGAATTGGGTATGTCTAGCTTAATGAAAAGAAGGACGAGGGGGGACATGATAGCAGTCTTCCAATATCTCAGGGGCTGCCCCAAAGAAGAGGGAGTCAAGCTATTCTCCAAAGCACCTGAAGGCAGGACAAGAAGCAACAGATGGGAACTAACCAAGGAGATAAGCAACCTAGAACTAAGGAGAAACTTCCTGACGGTTAGAACAATTAACCAGTGGAACAACCTGCCTCCAGAAGCGGTGAATGCTCCAACACTGGAAGGTTTTAAGAAAAGACTGGACAGCCATTTATCTGAAATGGTATAGGGTTTCCTGCCTGAGCAGGGGGTTGGACTAGATGACCTCCAAGATCCCTTTCAACTTTATTATTATTATTATTATTATTATTATTATTATTATTATTATTATTATTATTATTATTATTATTATTATTGTGTTGTTGTTATTATTATTATTATTATTATTATCATTATCATTATTACCAACAGAAATTTTCAGCTCAGTTGTGCTCACAATTCGAGGACTTACCTGAATGTGAACTCTAACACAAACAAAAATCATCAGCACCGGCCTTTTATAAAGCATTTTTAGTTATATACTTCATTTACTGAGTCCTTATTGCTGACTTATTCTTTATTCCATCGGAGTGCCAATTTCCAAAGCCTTGACAGCCCTGACAGCCTACTTTGCACTCAAAACTACACAAGCCTAAAACAATAACCCAAAATATAGCTAGAAACTAAAAAAAAAAAATCCACCCACCCCCAATAATTCAAGAAACAGCCCCCCTACAGCAACGCTCCGAGGACTGCCGCAGATTGAAGGGGAAGAGGATGGGAAGGAGACGAGGAGAGTAAGGGGTCTTAGAACGGGGTTTGCTCGAGGGAGCACAAACCAGCATTGTTGGTTTCTGCCCTTGCTCACCGCTGGCCCCGAGCCACCACCACTTCCTCCCACGCTCAGGTAATGCAAAGCCTGACACGCGTTCTCTGGGTGCCTCCCCCGCAGCTCCGCCCACACGCCAGCCAAGGCTACTAGCGAGCGCCCGTTGGAATGCACACGCGCGCCTTTGCCGCGCTCACACGTGCGCGCGGAGGGGGGGCGGAGGACAGGGCAGTCAGATTCCCTGCTCGTGCGCGTGGGTCATCCGTGGCCGGGAAGCCCCTCCAACCGACCCTGCGCAACAGGTGCAAAGAAAGAAAGGAAGAAAGAAAGAAATCTCTCTTGGATAGCCGACGCTGTTCCATCAAGATGATGATGATGGTGGTGGCGGTGGTGATGATGATGATGGATGAAGATAAGGGCGGTTGTGGGAATGCAACCAAAAAAAAAAAAGCCCCGTTACTTGCAGCCTGAGCCGATCCGCCATGCATTCATAGAGAGAGAGAGAGAAAAACAAAACAAAACACGTTTTAGGTGCATTCTCATTTGCAACGTTAAATCCACATACTTTCCAGGGATCTGGCGGGACAGGATCCCTTCTCTTTCTCCGCAATTCGGATCCAGCGCTTCGGAGAATCCAGGCGGGCGACCCTTTCTCGACCGCGCCAGATTTCCTGGGTGGGAGTCGGGGTGACCCACTTCTTCCGAAGTTCAAAGCCGGGAGGGGGAAAAAAAAAAAAAAAAAAAAAAAACAGAAGCACGCGCACGCGCGCGCAGAAAGGGAAAGTGGGGAANGGGGGGGGGGGCGTATCTCAGGGCGATCTGTTAAGGCTCCGGATCCCCCGGAGACGCCGCCTCCTCCTTTGGCTACAGCACACGTGTCCGTCGGTCCAAGGTGACTTTTTTCTTCCCCCCCCCAGACCGGGAACAGGTCGCCGCCTTCCTCCTGCCCAGCCGGGTCGCCTTCCGAGCGGCGTCGCCCTCGGCACTTTCCCCGGGGCGCAGGCCAAGGCGGCGGAGGGCAGAGGCTAGCTCTCCGTCCTTTCCCCGGCAGCCGCTGGGCGGTTCGCAAGCAGCCCCCGCCCGCTCTTGGGCTCCGCGTCTCCACCACCTCGGCAGCCTCCTGCGGCAGAAGGAGCCGTGTGTATGGGCCGTGCGCTGCACGCGTGTCCGGTCCCTGTAACCCGCAAGGTGGGTGCGTGGGGGGTGTGTGGAGGCGGCTGCCCAGCGAGTGGCCCCTCCGTCGCCGGTACAGCAGCCTCCTTCGCGGGAGGCGAACAGGGGACGTGGCGCCCTCTGGCGATCAGATCGCCGAGGCTCTCCCTAACGCCTCTGTCGCTCCTTCTTTGGTACAAAACACAGGTAGTCGTCGACTTGCAACAGTTCGCTTAGTGACGGTTCAGAGTTACAACGGCGGTGAAAAAAAAGTGACTTATGGCCGGTTTCCCCCCCCCACACACACACACACACTTACAACCGTTGCAGCGTCCCCAGGGTCACCTGATTTACGTTCGGATGTTTTGACAACGGACTCACATTTATGACGGTTGCAGCGTCATGTGATCCCCTTTGGCGACCTTCTCCTGAGCAACGTCTCCTGAGCAAAGTGGATAAAAGCAGTATGTACAGGTAGTCCTCAACATACGACCACAATTGAGCCCAAACTTTATGTTGCTAAGTGAGACAGCGATTCACTTGACGAATGCGGCGATTCACTTAACGATTCACTTGACAACTGCAGCGATTCACTTAACGATTCACTTGACAACTGCAGCGATTCACTTAACGAATGTGGCATTCGTTAAGTGAATCATTGCAGTTGGTCAATTAGTAACCCAGTTGTTAAGTGAATGGGGCGAAATTCACTTAATAAATGTCTCACTTAGCAACATAAAGTTTGGGCTCAATTGTGGTCGTATGTTGAGGACTACCTGTACACACTGCTTTTATCCACTAACAACTGGCATCTCATGGTGGTCACCTTTCCAAGTAGGTCTAGAATAGAATAGAATAGAATAGAATAGAATAGAATAGAATAGAATAGAATAGAATAGAATAGAATAGAGCTGGAAGGGACCTTGGAGGTCTTCTAGTCCAGCCCCCTGCTCAAGCAGCAGAACCTATACTGTCTCAGACAGGTGATTGTCCAGTCTCCTCTTAAAAATCTCCAGTGATGGAGCACTCACAATTTCTGGGGGTAAGCTGTTCCTCAAAGTTGGTTAGGTATTGCCACCTGCTGAGTATATGGACCTCTCTACATAGCAGGAATATAAAAATAGTTGGTTATCACCTCATTCCTAGATGGGTTTCCCACTCCTGGTATTTCCTCTTAGTCTCCTATCCAAGTGCTTAGCAAACCCAAAAGCTTAATTTTTCAGGATGAACTGAGTTCTTGAATATTCTTGAAGGCACGCAGGAGCAAAACCGAATTAGAAGGTGGAGGAGAGAATTTACGGAACAAGGAATAATTCCAGAAAAGAACGTGGCTGAGGGATCTCATCTCCCCTGTGTCACTTGGATGGAAATTGACAAGGTTGAGGATGGGAATGCATGCTACGTGTAAGACCGATATGCTCAAATCGGGGTTGCTGGTACATAACAACATGTTGTGTGAATGTGGGGAGGTGCAGAGCCTGGTCCATTTGTTGGTCTGTCGATTATTACCAGAAGAATGCGCCGAAATGTATTTGTTTATGGCTAACGATAATGGTGGCCTCATTCTGGCAATTTAAGGTTTGCTATGAACACAAAATAAATACAAAGCTAGCTGGGATACCTGTTTCTATGCAAGATCCTTCCAAATCCCTTTATTTGGAATAAGAGCAGGTAATTTAAAGTAAAGACAGCTCCAGATGGTTTTCTTGGCAACAGACCAGAATAACAATTAACCTTTCCACAGGTGGAAGATTTCTGAGTCTCAGTCTAAGCCAGGGGGGTCTCCAACTTCCAACCTTGGCAACTTTAAAACTTATGGACTTCAACTCCCAGAATTCCCCAGCCATCCAGTCTGGGAATCGAAGTCCACAAGTCTTAAAGTTGCCAAGTTTGCAGATGCCTGGTCTAATCTACAGCTCTGAGATCTCCTGGTTGCCTCCCTCCAACCAACGGCTAGTCACCCTGACCCTTTTCAGCTTTCCAATCCAGTCAAGGTCATGCAATCACAGCCACCTACTAAAATAGAGGGGCAGGTAATTCAAAAGTCCTAATTTTGGGGGGGGAGGGCTCTAATATTGGAGATGTACCCAGGGGCCCCAAGAGAGAGGTTCACCCCAAATGGGAACTGCACATCTCCTGAATCCACACATCTAGCCCAGATCACTGAAAAGAGGATATCAAACAAGAACAAAGCATGGAAGGTGATTTTACAGAAAGAAAATCATATTCAATCAGAGCTGGTTGGGAGACCAAGAGGAAAGGGAGAATTAGAAAAGGGATGTTGAGGTCACGAAACTCCCCATTCAGTACAGGAATCTGAATTAAAGCATTCCAGATCAATGGCTGCCCATATTCTTGATTTCCTCCAGCAAATGAGCCTCCCTCTGTCAAAACTGCTCTTCCCACTAGGAAGTTTTCCCTAATGTTCAAATGGAATCTTGTTCCTGTTTCTTCTGCTTGCTGGAATGATAAAAGAGGTGAACGAGCATCTGCGCATGTGTGTGTTTGTGTGTGTGAGAGAGAAAAACAAATGAGAGAAAGAATAAGTGTGTATGTATTTGAGAGAGAGAGAGAGAGAGAGAGAGAGAGAGAGAGAGAGAGGAAAGAGAAAAGAAAGAAAGAGAAAGAAAGAAGGAAAGAAAGAAAAAGAAACAAGAAAGAAAGAAAGAAAGAAAGAAAGAGAAAGAAAGAAAGAAAAAGAAAGAAAGAAAGATGTTAGGAGTAATCATAGGAAATATATTTGCAAAATTCAAAGGTTTGTAGTTTGATCCCACAAACAGGCAGGATGCTTAATGCATCAATAAATAAAACTTAGCATTCTTTACACTTTTGCTCCTGGTTGCTGTAGTGTAAGCCAACGCAGTCTGGAAACTAGATGTGTGTGTAGATCAGACATGTCAAACACAAGGCCCGGGGGGCGGATGCGGCCCGCGAAGTGGTTTCATGTGGCCCGCGAAGTCATCCTGGAAACAGTGAGGAAACGGCCCCCGCTGCCTTGGCCCTGGCCCAGGCCGGCAGGGAGCCAATGTACAATTTTGTGGTGGCCATCTTGGCACTTGCCCCGGTGGACCATGCCTTGGCACTTGCCCTGGTCCCACCTCCTTCTGCCAGAGACCCTCAGATCTGTCCCACTCCTCCCCAGGCCCCCACAGGCACCCTTGACGCGAATGATGTAGAACTGGCCACGCCCACCCAGTAGGCCACACCCACTCCATCCACAGGCACCCAGTAGGCTGCACCCACTCTGGCCACACTCACCCGCCCCCCCCCCAGGGCAACCGCAATGCTGATGCGGCCCTCAGTGAAATTGAGTTTGACACCCCTGGTGTAGATAGATGCGAGAGAGGCCGCAAGTGGGAGGGGGTGATTGTAGATTCCCACCTCCCAACCCAGCCCCCATTTTCTACAAGTAGCCCTTGGAAGTAATACACACACCGTAGTTCTGGATCATGTGTCATCCTCTTTAGAGATTCTGCTCTGAGCATCCTTGCCAGATGTTTGAAACAGCTGGGCGAAAGATTAAAGCCTGGCAAAAATCAAACGGAGGAGGAAAGAGCTGGCATTTGCCTACTTAAATATGTGTCATTCATTTTCATGCTGACAGTCTTGCCCCTCCCCCACCTTTCCATGAAATAGTCTCTTTGTGTGTGTGTGGGGGGGTGCTTATGGAATAGAGTGATTGGATGCTGGTTTAAATTTCACTCTGATCAGCAAGGGAGTATTTGGGGCTGTAGAACATGACCCTTTCTGTGCCTGTAATCATCCCCAGCTTTGTGGTTTGTGGAGACAAATTGCAACTATAAGAAGACCTTGCAGGATGGAAGGTTTGGGTTGAGGAAACCAATCAACAGAATAACAGGGTTGGAAGGGACCTTGGAGGTCTTCTAGTCCAACCCCCTGCTCAGGCAGGAAACCCTACACCATTTCAGACAAATGGCTGTCCAGTCTCTTCTTAAAAACTTCCAGGGTTGGAGCATTCACCGCTTCTGGAGGCAGGTTGTTCCACTGGTTAATTGTTCTCACTGTCAGGAAGTTTCTTCTTAGTTCTAGGTTGCTTCTCTCCTTGGTTAGTTTCCACCCGTTGCTTCTTGTCCTGCCTTCAGGTGCTTTGGAGAATAGCTTGACTCCCTCTTCTTTGTGGCAGCCCCTGAGATATTGGAAGACTGCTATCATGTCCCCCCTCGTCCTTCTCTTCATTAAACTAGACATACCCAATTCCAGCAACCGTTCCTTATATGTTTTAACCTCCAGTCCCCTAATCATCTTTGTTGCTCTTCTCTGTACTCTTTCTAGAGTCTCAACATCTTTTTTACATCGTGGTGACCAAAACTGGATGCAGTATTCCAAGTGTGGCCTCACCAAGGCATTGTAAAGTGGTATTAACACTTCATGTGATCTTGATTCTATCCCTCTGTTAATGCAGCCCAGCATTTGGGTTGAGGAAACCAATCAACAGAATAAGAGGGTTGGAAGGGACCTTGGAGGTCTTCTAGTCCAACCCCCTGCTCAAGAAGGAGAGCCTACACCTTTCAGACAAATGGTTGTCCAGTCTCTTCTTAAAAACGTCCAATGTTGGAGCACCCACAATCTTTGGAGGCAATTCATCCCACTGATTAATTGTTCTACGGAAATGTCTCCTTACTTCTAAGTTGCTTCTCTCCTTGATTAGTTTCCATGGTATGGAAACTAAACCCAGCATGACCTTTTCCCAGCACCACATGAAAAAGGTTAATTTCTCCCCCAATCCATTTTTTATGGAACTCTGGAAAATTGTCGCAATTCTTCTAATGCCCTTCCAATAAATATCCTACATCTGATCATAGATCACTAATATTGGCTCTGTTCATCCAACGTATTTAACCACCAGGTCAGTTTGACTGTTCAGGCAGGTTCATAAGCACTTTGTTGCCATGCAGGATTTTGTGCCTTTGCGACTTAGGTATATTCTGAGAACGTGATGAGTGTGGCTTTAAGGTCTTACATATTGTGTCAACGTGGACAATAAATTAATTTGGTTAACAGGTTGAGTGTGTTATGTGAGCACAGCTGAACAAATAAATCATATAATTCAATATAAGCATATTATAGCTTAATAGGAGAGGCTGGTTCATGAAACATAATAATTTTTTCCATTATTTGCAAAGCGACAATCTTCTCAACCCCCTCTTAGTTTATCTAGCACAGGGGTAGGCAACCTTGGCTCTTTTATGACTCATGGACTTCAACTCCCAGAATTCCTGAGCCAGCCATGCTGAGGGGAAAGGGAGAGGTTTCCAAGCTGAGCCATGCTGGCTCAGGAATTCTGGGAGCTGAAGTCCATGAGTCATAAAAGAGCCAAGGTTGCCTACCCCTGATCTAGCATGTTATGGAAATCCAGGCTCATAATTTAAGTCATAGGTGTGCTACTTGATGAAATGTACATGAAGAGCATGCCTGGGTAAAATTAAAATTAATATTTTTCTTCAAGGATCCAATCTGGGTAGTTCACCGGGAAAATTTTTCTTCAAGCCTCTCTAATTTTGAAAATCTATTTCTTATGATTGCCCTTTTCCTTTTCCCCCCCTCTGTTCTTGAAATCGCTGTTTCATTTTAACTAACTTATCAGAAATTCAGACCTGGTGGGAAGGCGAAAAAGGCCTGTGTGAAAGTATTAGGGGACTGGAGGCTAAAGCGTATAAGGAACGGCTGCTGGAATTGGGTATGTCTAGTTTAACGAAGAGAAGGACGAGGGGGGACAGGATAGCAGTGTTCCAGTATCACAGGGGCTGCCACAAAGAAGAGGGAGTCAAGCTAATCTCCAAGGCACCTGAAGGCAGGACAAGAAGCAACGGATGGAAACTAAGCAAGGAGAGAAGCAACCTAGAACTAAGGAGAAACTTCCTGACAGTTAGAACAATTAATCAGTGGAACAACCTGCCTCCAGAAGTTGTGGATGGTCCAACACTGGAAGTTTTTAAGAAGAGACTGGACAGCCATTTGTCCGAAATGGTGTAGGGTTTCCTGCCTGAGCAGGGGGTTGGACTAGATGACCTCCAAGGTCCCTTCCAACTTTATTATTATTATTATTATTATTATTATTATTATTATTATTATTATTATTATTATTATTATTATAGCACAGATTATATTTCAGTTCTGTTCCTTGAGGCATCCCCCAAAGGTGCTATTTCTTAAAAAAAAGATAAGTGCAAACCACGCCTTCTTTCATTTTTGTGGTTTATGGCATCCTCAACTTACAACCACGATCGAGCCCAAAATTTACGTTGTTGAGTGAGAAATTTATGAAGTGAGTTTTGCCCCATTTTACGACTTTTCTTGCCACAGTTATTAAGTGGATCACTGAAGTTGTTAAATCAGCAACACGGCTGTTAAGTGAATCCGGCTTCCCCATTGACTGTGTTTGTCAGAAAGTGGCAAAAGGGGATCACATGACCTTGGGTCATAAATATGAGCCAGTTGCCAGTTGTGGCAAGAAAGGTCATAAAATGGGGAAAAATCAACTCAACAAATGTTTCGCTTAGAGTCAGTTGCCAAGCATCCAAATTGTCATCCCATGAACATGGGGATGCTGCCACCGTCGTAAGTGTAAGAAATGGTCATAAGTCACTTTTTTCAGTGCCGTGGTAGCTTCGAACGGTCACTAAATGAACTGTTGTAAGTTGAGGACTACCTGTAGTCCATTTCTCCGAGCTTAGATCGGTTCTGCATCGGTGGCTTACGTTCCCACCAAATCATGTAAATATCTGAACACGAGCACCATACCACTCTCACCAGATCCTTCTCAGTTCATTTAATTGCTCCCATCATTTTGGGCTCATGAATCAGATTCTCTCTCAATTATTCCATCTGGCTCAAAAGATCTCAAAGGTTTGTCCCAAACCTCATGCTTTTTCACGAGGCAACTGGACTTTATTTTTCTCTCTCTGAAGACGTTTCGCTTCTCATCCAAGAAGCTTCTTCAGCTTTGACTGGATGGTGGATTCCATTGCACCACTCAGGTGACCCTGAGGGCACAGGTAAACCTCCAAATGGCCTCAGCGACTCTCTAAAAGAAGGCAAATGACCAGCTGTTTGCAAGGAGTATAAATCCTTCCATTCATCATCACCATCATCATCATCATCATCATCATTATCATCAAGTCGGGAGGGACCTTGGAGTTCATCTAGTCCAACCCCCTGCTCAGGCAGGAAACCCTATACCATTTCAGACAAATGGCTGTCCAGTCTCTTCTTGAAAACTTCCAGTGTTGGAGCATTCACCGTTTCTGGAGGCAGGTTGTTCCACTGGTTAATTGTTCTCACTGTCAGGAAGTTTCTCCTTAGTTCTAGGTTGCTTCTCTCCTTGATGAGTTTCCACTCGTTGCTTCTTGTCCTGCCTTCAGGCGCTTTGGAGAATAGCTTGACTCCCTCTTCTTTGGGGCAGCCCCTGAGATACTGGAACACTGCTATCATGTCCCCCCTCATCCTTCTATTCATTAAACTAGACATACCCAATTCCAGCAACCGTTCCTTATATGTTTTAGTGTCCACTCCCCTAATCATTTTTGTTGCTCTTCTCTGTACTCTTTCTAGAGTCTCAACATCTTTTTTACATCATGGTGACCATCCAGTCAGAGCTGAAGAAGCTTCTTGGATGAGAAGCGAAACGAAAAGGAAGTCCAGTTGCCTCCTGAAAAAGGCACCTTTGGGACAACCATGACCTGGATGACTGAGGATCTCCATAGATATCTCAAAGGTTTGGTAATGCTGACAGATTTAGAGGAACAAGCTGTGACTTAGAATTGAGGTGAAAGTATGCTCACATTTCGCCAAGGACCTTTACAATCTGTGGACCTTAGCTGACTTAACACATGATATCATAGCACCGAATATGAGTATACAGATAGTCCTCAACTTACAACTATTGGTTTAGCAACCGTTCAGAGTTACAACAGCACTGGAAAAAGTGACTTACAACCAGTCCGTGCCCTTGCAACTTTTGCAGCATCGTTGTGGTAGCGTAATTAAAATTGGCAGCCGGCATATACTTATGATGGTTGTAGCATCTTGGGATTATGCGATTCCCATTTGCAACCTTTCCAGATGGCTTCTGACAAGCTGGATTTGCTTCACAACTACAGCGATTTGCTTAACAACTGTGGCAAAAAAAAAAGGTTATAAAATGGGTGCAACTCACTTAACGAGTGCCTTGCTTAGCAATGGAAACTGCGGTCCCAATTATCGTCATCAGTCGAACAATCAATCGGAAAGAAGACTTAATGATTATTATTATTATTTATTTAACTTATATGCCGCCCTTCTCCCCAAGGGACTCAGGGCGGCTCACAGCATGTTAAAACAATATAAAACATTTCCCCTATAAAAGCCAATTAAAATGATGACATGTAAGGGGGCATTCTGTTGTGTTAAGTTTATTTTGCAAATCCCTTTTCTGTCTATTTTCCCTGCTACTTGCATGCTGTACCGTGCATAATTGATGGGCATGCATATATATGCAGGTTTGGGGGTTATAAAAATGTATTTCAACATTCTGAATGTATGCAAATGCATTCTGATTTATGGACACAGATGGGAACTGGGAGTCGGAGAACTTCATTGTAAGTTTGAACTTACAAAGTTTTCTTCCATTTCTGCTATTAATTATTCCTCAAATTCCCTTAATACTCCCTTCATGAGCTTTGATATTTCAAAGACACCAAGGAGCTTTGGGAATGGGGTTAAGGCGAGATTCGTATTGCTGGGCACATACATTCTCATTTCATCTTTTATCAGTTCTTATTCAACTTGAAGGAAAGATTGATGCTAGAAATTCTTTTAAAGGAGAAAAGAATTTGGGAGAAGTTCCCATGAGTAGAATTGGGCTGCAATGGTTTAGCCAGGAGAGTTAAATTGTTTAACTAGGGGACTAGGGGTAACTTAATAGCAGTGTTCCAATATTTGAGGGGCTGCCACAAAGAAGAAAGAGTCAACCTATTTTCCAAAGCACTGGAAGGCAGGACAAGAAGCGATGGATGGAAACTAATTAAGGAGAGAAGCAACCTAGAACTAAGGAGAAATTTCCTAATGGTGAGAACAATTAACTAGCGGAACAGCTGGCCTTCAGAGGTTGTGGGTGCCCCATCACTGAAGGCTTTTAAGGAGAGACTGGACAACCACTTGTCTGAAATGGTATAGGGCAGACATGTCAAACACAAGGCCCGGGGGCCGGATGCGGCCCGCGAAGTGGTTTCATGTGGCCCACGAAGCCATCCTGGAAGCAGTGAGGGAACGGCCCCCACTGCCTTGGCCCTGGCCCAGGCCGGATGGCTGGGAGCCAATCTACAATTTTGTGGTGGCCATCTATGCTGAAACACATTCAGTCTCCCTCTGACTTTGCCCTGGTACCCATCATGAACAACCTGGCTAAGGAGAGAAAGCACAGCAGCAGCAGCCTTGAGGAGGAGGTAAGTGCAGCTGGGCGCCCCCTTGGGGAAGTGGGGCTGGGCTTGGTGCCACGGGTGCTTGAAGGCCAGGCTGGGCATTTGACCTCTGCTGCCCAGGGCTCCGGGCAGCCCGTACCACCATCCAGCCCCCCCCCATGGCCTGAGAGGAACAGTGAGGCTCCTCCAGTGGACCATGCCTTGGCACTTGCCCTGGTCCCACCCCCTTCTGCCAGAGACCCTCAGATCTGTCCCACTCCTGCCCAGGCCCCCACAGGCTCCCTTGACGTGAACAATGTAGAGCTGGCCACGCCCACCCAGTAGGCCACACCCACTCCATCCACACCCACCCAGTAGGCCGCATCCACCCTGGCCACACCTACCCGGCCCCCCAAGGGCAACTGCAATGCTGATGCGGCCCTCAATGAAATTGAGTTTGACACCCCTAGTATAGGGTCTCCTGCTCAAGCAGGGGGTTGGACTAGAAGACCTCCAAGGTCCCTTCCAACTCTGCTATTCTGTTAACACTTCTATAGTGATGAAGTGGCCAGGGTGTCTTCTGTGTGCATGTCACATTGAGAGAATAAAAGTGTCCTATCTTTTTTGGGTACAAACATCTGTTCAGTCGTATCTTCCTGGTTTGGCATCTTTCCATCACATCCTAAAAGAATCCAGCAGCAGATGTTAATGTCAGCATTGGGGGGTGGGGGGTGGGTGGGCTCTGCCTTTGAAACTAGTTGGAAAATGTCCCCTTCCCCTGAAGAAATCCTGAGGAATTATTTACCCAATTTCACGGCTCCTGAATTCCGTCCAATATTCAAAGGGCTGGTTCACATTTTAGCCTGAACCCGTATGAATCTGGCATCAAGAAGGCTGGAGAAGAACTAAAGAACAACATTTGATGAAAACGAAGCTTTACCCTTTAACTCCAGCCATTAAAATTCATCCCAATTAAAACCACTTTCCATTCTTCTGAGAGTTGCTCTTTGAAGCATCAGCAGCCAAGGGATCCCAGACAGGTTTAGCTCTTAATAGCTAACAGCACTTAATAAGTGAGTGCCATATCTGCAAGGTTCTCATTACACTGACATTAGACAAATATACTAAGGCTACTTAAGAGATGTTACCAAGTGTGAAGGCAGGCTGAATTTGCAATGCACATGCCTGATCCTCTGATCACCTAGGCAACATGGGATTATTTTTGATGAAAGCTTGTAGGTGTCGGAGAAGTTCTAAAGGCGTTTGCCCACACGAGGTGGGAAACTTGCCATTATTGGTACTTAACTTAGTGGAATATATGCAAGCACCTCTGGCTGGCCAGCTGCTAACTCCTGCATCCAGAACACGGAGACCAAAATCTGTGTTTGATCTGTGGATCCATAGCCAGCCTCTTGTTCAGAGGAGATTAAAAACATCACCAAGAGAATCAAGGCCATCGCTAAGCACTGAGGTAGAACACCGAGGGGGGACATGATAGCAGTGTTCCAATATCTCAGGGGCTGCCACAAAGAAGAGGGAGTGAAGCTATTCTCCAAGGCGCCTGAAGGTAGGACAAGAAGCAATGGATGGAAACTAATCAAGGAGAGAAGCAACCTAGAACTAAGGAGAAACTTCCTGACAGTTAGAACAATTAACCAGTGGAACAACGTGCCTCCAGAAGCGGTGAATGCTCCAACACTGGAAGTTTTTAAGAAGAGACTGGACAGCCATTCAAGGTCCCTTCCAACTTATTATTATTATTATTACTTGCTGTACCCGGCCACGCATTGCTGTGGCTCAGTCTGGTTAAATGGAAAAGAAAGAAAAGAGAAAGCGCACGTTTCTAATATGTTTAATTTCACAATGCTTGTGGGTATACAATATTTTTTGTTGTTCCATTGTCTTGGCATCAATTCCAACGCAATGTCACACGAAATAATTAAATCAAAATGAAAATAAATCGAAATCTATGAAAATTCAATTTAACAATGCAATCGGAAACATTGAAATGGAATCGTAAAATTGGAAATTTGGGAATCGTAAATCGGAAACATTGAAGTGGAATGGTAAAATCGTAGCGTGTGTTGCTTTTAAGTCCAGCAGATGGCGCTGTTTTTTTTTAAAAAAAGCATGTTTTTACCTGTCACAGGTGTGACATGTATATAATAGTAGGTATATAAAAACATGCGCGTATTCGAATGCAACGTTGTGTCAAAATTTCAAAGCAATCGGTGAAGAACTTTCGGAGATTTAAGATTTTGAACAAACAAACATTTACATTTTTATTATATAGATTGTCGTCATCATCATCATCATCATCATCATCATCATCATCATCTTCCAGTGCTTTTAACACCACCTTGTTCTTGAAAAACAAAATAAATCAAAAAAACAAACAACAACAAAAACGCTTGAAGTTTTATCTCCTCTTACTGTCTGCCCAGCAAGCAAGAAGTGGATTTCCTGAACTAGACAGAGGCTTAGTTTGGAAAGCCTGCTCACCCACTCTAATGCTAAGATGGACTTCAGGGGATATGAATAAGCTGGAAAAACTAAATCTTCCTATTTCCCCGATTCATCAGTTAGATGGGGAGCTTTTGATTTTAAAGAGACAGAATCGGATGGAATGTAGGAACACATTAGCGTTTGGATTCCATTTGGACCCAAGGTACTTAAGAGATAATTCGGAGGGATTATTTGTTGGTAAGCAACAAGGGGTGGGTGCATTTAAAAGGGATTTGATAACTTTTGACCTTTTTACCGCCACCCCTAGATACATTTCTGGTTAGCAACTATCTTCATTTTGCAGATTTGAAAGCATGTGATTTCAGTCCAGCAACCCTATTTTTTTTTAATACTGATGGATGTATAACAGGTTTCTGCACATATGGTATCTTTCCAATGCATGGACTTCAGTTCTCAGAATCCCCCCAGCTGGCATGGCCATCAGAAAGGATTCTGGGAGTTGAAGTCCATAGGAGAATAACAGAGTTGGAAGGGACCTTGGAGGTTTTCTAATCCAACCCCCTGCTCAAGCAGGAAATCCTATACCAGTGATGGCGAAACTTTTAGAGACCGAGTGCCCCAAAACTTGCCCCACCCCCACTCCACCCCCTGCTCCGCCCCTGCTCTGCCCCCACCCTGCCTGCCCGCAGGGCCACTCACCGTCTCCAGGGCCCGCCGCAGATCGCCCAGCAGCACCAGGGCAGCCATGCCCTCTGCCCACACCCCATAGCATCAACTATCCGTGATGGGGCATGAGGGCAGAGCCTTGTCTACGCTGCCTAGCTGCCATGTCCTTGGCTGCGCTGCTCCACGTGGGCCATGCTCTGGGGTGACTGTTCTCTAGGGGGGTTGCTAGTGAGGAGGGAGTCATGGGGGGAAACAAGGCTGGGGCAACGGCATGTGTGCCCACAGAGAGGGCTCCAAGTGCCACCTCTGGCACCCATGCCATAGGTTCACCACCACTGCCCTATACCATTTCAGACAAAGGATTGTCCAATCTCATCTTAAAATCCTCCAGTGTTGGAGCACCCACAACTTCTGGAGGCAAGTGTTGAAGGAAAAGTCTTCATCATGGTTCAGTCCAAGCCGGGGATAAACAACATGGCAACTGCTTTAGAAAGAAGGTTGCAGTTTATTGAAGAGGAAAGCCAGACAGAAAGATGGGTCTGGAAGAAAAGAGAGAGAGCACATCTAGGGAGTGGGTTTTTATACCCTCTGGAGCCTTTTGTTTGGAGTTGTTCCTGTGGCATGAACTTTGACCTGAGTCTGAGTGTGCCTTTCTGGTATTTTGATGGTGGTGGGTTAATCCTATTATGTCCCAATGGTCATATCCTTCTTTCCTGGGGCTGTGGCTGATGACTCTTAGATTTTTGGTGTGTTGATTCTAGGGATCTTTCTTCCTAATCCCAGTTTCCTGATTCCAGTCTTTCTGACAAGATTATGACATCCGCATTTTGCAGACTTGGTTTCTATTTGAGACAGAGAGACTTGCGAGGTTGGTTTTTGCTTTTAAATCCTTTAGGGAAATATATTCTGTCTTTTAAATATTTCCAAAAATATTTCTTTCTCTGTGGGGGGGAGCTGACTTCCCACACAAGCCGTTTTGCTGATTCAATGTTCTGATAGGAAATATTTCCTTAGTTCTAGGTTTTTTCCTCTCAGGACCATAATCTGAGAAAATGTTTCGGGCAAGATTTTTCCCTACTTCTCACAAAGATGAAGGGAGGGGAAATCACATTCAGGCTGACAAGATTCCATTACTATAACCTTAGAGCAGGGGTAGGCAACCTCGGCTCTTTTATGACTCATGGACTTCAATTCCCAGAATTCCTGAGTCAGCTATGCTGACTCAGGAATTCTGGGAGTTGAAGTCCATGAGTCATAAAAGAGCCGAGGTTGCCTACCCCTGCCTTAGAGTATAATCAGTAAACAAATGATTGCAAGTCAAGGACTATCTCTAGCTTATAACAAGAAAATTCCTGACCTTTGACTTGGACTCATGTCTTGCTTTTTCAACTCTGTTTATTCTCCGGAAGTTTCTTTGGTGTTCCAAACTAGGACTCGATTTACAACTACAAGGTTTGTGCAATGGATTTATTGCAGTAATAAACCAGATAATGAGCTGTAGCTTTTGAGGCCAGAATGCTTTGGCTGAGAAACAAGAAATGGAAGTCCTTTGTCAGATCTTCTGCCAAACCCACCATTTCACCTGAATTCACAGATTTGGCCCGAGAGCTGCTGCAAAATACTGCCTCTTCTAAGCCCCATTTGGTCTGTTGTGGGCGCCATCAGGAAATGCTGGAGCTGTAGACTGTACAGGGAAATGGATAAAATACCTGGAAGAAAGCAGTGACAAACCATGTCTGTAATGCTTCCAAGAAAGGAGCATGGAGCAGGAGTGGAGTTTGAATGGAGTGTTGAAAGAAAAATCAGGTCCAGTTCCAAGCCGGGAGTAAGACCCTGGAAATAAAATGGAGGCCAAGATACTGGAAATAAAATGGAGGCTGCTTAGGAAAGAAGGTTTCTGTTTATTGATGAGCAGAACCAGCAACAGCATGCAGTTCTGGGACAGCTGACAAAATGGAGTTGAGAGTGGGTGGGTTTTTATACTTTCTGATTGAGAAGCTCCAGGGAGTTGTGCAATGAAGTGAGCCTTGTGTCAATGGTGCTGGGTTAATCCTATGATGTTCTAAAGGTCATGTCCTTTTCCTTAGAATTTGGGTAGGAGAATGTAAATTCTTACTCCCATCAGCTGTGGGGGCCGAAGGTGTTTTGTTTATCAATAGATTGGCCCAGTCTTTCTGAATGTCCATTCAAAATCTCCTAATAACTGGCTTTTTTGCTTGAGGCTTTTTCCCCCTATAGCAGGAAGACTGGGGCTGCTTTCTGCCTTTGTTAAGATTGTTCTCCATTTCTTCTCTAGGGGAAATGTTCTATCCTGCCTTTTTTAATGTTCCCCAAAATATTTCATTCTCTGGGGGGAGGGGGAGGGTGCTGACTTCCTACAGGAGATTTTAAGAAAGGCCTCTGCTGTCATTTGAAAAAAGCACAGAATTGTCCCTTTGAATGTCAATAACTGCAATAACAAGAGTTTTCTGTGGGCCATAAAACTGGCTTGGGGTAATACGGAGCCTGAGGGCTGCAAGATATTTTCAGTTTTTTTAATAAATGGGCTGGATACAAGTAGACCTCAACTTATGACCACAACTGAGCTCAACATTTCTTTCTTTTTTGTATTATATTTTTTATTATTTTTTTTTACAAGCATAAGACACTCAATAATTGGTAAACAGTGTGCTGTCTGGGTTACATTTGTAAAAACACTCCTTAACAATTGATTTCTATAGTCTGTATTCCATATATTAATTTTGGTTGATTTCCTCTTTCCCCGAAACATCCTTTTTTGCAAACATTGTGAGCTCAACATTTCTGTTGCTAAGTGAAACATTTGCTAAGTTGATTTTCTCCCCATTTTATGACCTTTCTTGCCACAGTGGTTAACTGGCAACTGGCTCATATTTACGACGGTTGCAGTGTCCCCGGGGGAGGGTCATGTGATCACCTTTTGCAACCTCTGAGAAGCAAAGTCAATGGAGAAGCCGGTCTCACTTAACGACCATGTTACTACCTTAAAAACCGCAGTGATTCATTTAACAACTGTGGCCAGAAAGGCCGTAAAACGGGACAAAACTCACTTAACCGATGTTTCGCTTAGCAACAGAAATGTTGGGCTCAATGGTGGTCATAAGTTGACAATTACCTGTAATTAGCAAACTTCAAATTATTTCCCTGCTTTTCTTTTGAGAACCAAGCCCTTCAAAATTGTCCTAATAAGCATAGATTCTTTCCATGTTTCTATCCTGCTAGCATGCTCCCACTCCTCCAAAAACTTGTTTTTCTCACACCAGTATTACATCAATCATTTTGCCCCAACCTTTAAAAAAAAAAACACTCTAGATTTTTTGGCCTCATCCATTTTACCCTACAACCCAAGCTGTGTATTTTTCACTTGTAGGAACCTGGATTAAAATGTCTCTCTGTTAAATCAGGGCTTTTCAGCCTTTTCACCCATTGTACCACTTTTAGGATATGGCAACATCCGAGTACCACCAGTCGCCTAGCAAGGTGTCAAAAACTTGATGACCAAAAAAAGAAAAAGTGATAAAGTACAGGTAGTCCTCGACTTACAACAGTTCGCTTAGTGACTGTTCGAAGTTACAATGGCACTGAAAAAAGTGCCCCCCAAGCCACAGCCGAGCAAGACACCTGCCTGCCCGCCCGGCTGCACTCTTCCTCCTGTCCGAGTTTTTCATTGTTGTGAGCATTTCTGTTGAGGATTGGTAGTGGGGGTGAGGGGGTGTTTGGTTTTTATTCCCCCCTTCTGCTGGGTGGTTGCAGCAGGTTTTGGTCACTTCACATGACCCTGGGACACTGTGACCGTCATAAATATGAGTCAGTTGCCAAGCATCTGAATGTAAATCACAAGACCCTGGAGATGCTGCAACATTCCAGCCGATCGGCGCTTCTTCTGGGCTCAGTAGAAGTACCAGGATCAGTGCTGCTTTCCAGCTGATTGGTGCTTCTTCAGGGCTCAGCAGAAGCACCAGGATCAGCACCGAGCTCCAGCTGGAGCCTGGCACTGATCCTGGCACTTCCACTGAGCCCAGACAGTCCCGAAGAAGCACCGATCAGCTGGAAAGCGGCACTGATCCTGGCGCTTCCGCTGAGCCCTGACAGCCCTGCAGCTCCAGCCATCTCTCGCTCACGCTTGTGCGGTGCTGCCACCAGTTCAGCTCATTCCCCTCCCCCGCTACCACTTTTCTAGGATGGTCGCGTACCACCTGCCAGGTGCCAATGTACCACAGGTGGTACCCGTACCACTGGTTGAACAGCCCTGTGTTAGATAGTTGATTATTGATGAGATCTTATGCAGTAGCTTCAACTTGAGCAAAAACTCAAAACAAAAGAGATGTGTGAACACATAAGCGAGGGGTAACAGTTCAGGAACATCCGCTCTAGTTTCAATATTTGCTTTTTCTCTTTCTGTCTTTGCCAGACAGGGGAAAAAAAAACACCTCCCTTCTGGATTCAAGAGCTGAAATTCTACAGGTAAATCTACTTCCATCGTTTGCGTTTACACCTAGGGAAAAGATAATAGTAATAATAGTAATAATAGTAATAATAGTAGTAATAGTAATAGTAATAGTAATAGTAATAGTAATAGTAATAGTAATAGTAATAGTAATAATAATAATAATAATAATAATAACAGTTGGAAGGGACCTTGGAGGTCATCTAGTCCAACCCCCTGCTCAGGCAGGAAACCCTACACCATTTCGGACAAATGGCTGTCCAGTCTCTTCTTAAAAACTTCCAGTGTTGGAGCATTCACCGCTTCTGGAGGCAGGTTGTTCCACTGGTTAATTGTTCTAACTGTCAGGAAGTTTCTCCGTAGTTCTAGGTTGCTTCTCTCCTTGATTAGTTTCCATCCGTTGCTTCTTGTCCTGCCTTCAGGCGCTTTGGAGAATAGCTTGACTCCCTCTTCTTTGTGGCAGCCCCTGAGATATTGGAAGACTGCTATCATGTCCCCCCTCGTCCTTCTCTTCGTTAAACTAGACATACCCAATTCCAGCAGCCGTTCCTTATATGTTTTAGCCTCCAGTCCCCTAATCATCTTTGTTGTTCTTCTCTGTACTCTTTCTAAAGGCTCAGCATCTTTTTTACATCAAAAAAATAAATAAATCTTTGTCCTCAGAAAACATGTCTTGCTTTAAGCTTTTCTACTTTCTTCCTTTTTTTTGGTTAATCAGAAAGAAATTCAACTTCTGCAAGTGGGTAAAACTGATTAATTGATCTCTTCAATCAGTTCCAAAAACTTAGCTCATCAGGCAAAACGCTATTCACTTTGCCAGCATTTCCAATTATAATATTAACGTGGTTTTTTTTGTGGTTTTTTTTTGTAATTCGGGTGCTTGATTCCCACTTCCAAAAGGAAACTGAAGGTCAAGTGATCCCGTTTTTAGTCATTGCCTTTTGGGTTGTAGTTCTTCAGGGGAAGAATTGGCCATTTTGAATAGTTTATTCGAAGGCAGTCCTCAAATGACCTTCACCCAGCCAAGGGACAGATGGAAAACTTTGTGGAATTTAGAAAGGGGAGGTTTTAATGGCCCTTCCTTGCTGGGTCAGGAAAGAGGTGAGCATCTGTCAGTGTGTCCTAAATAATCAAAATTTTCCACAAGGCCAGCAGGGCTAATGTTCTCCAAGACAGAGCTGATACATTGATGGATGCGACTGCGGATGTGTTTAATCAGGAGGGGACTCGGAAGTCTTCGCCCTCTCTCCCCCCCCCCCCCCCCCCCCCCCC
>NW_015386168.1:233166-242759 GCF_001527695.2 Protobothrops mucrosquamatus | reverse complement strand
CCTGGCCAGCTGCTAACTCCTGCATCCAGAACACGGAGACCAAAATCTGTGTTTGATCTGTGGATCCATAGCCAGCCTCTTGTTCAGAGGAGATTAAAAACATCACCAAGAGAATCAAGGCCATCGCTAAGCACTGAGGTAGAACACCGAGGGGGGACATGATAGCAGTGTTCCAATATCTCAGGGGCTGCCACAAAGAAGAGGGAGTCAAGCTATTTTCCAAAGCGCCTGAAGGCAGGACAAGGGTGGAAACTGATCAAGGAGAGAAGCAACCTAGAACTAAGGAGAAACTTCCTGACAGTGAGAACAATTAACCAGTGGAACAATCTGCCTCCAGAAGCGGTGAATGCTCCAACACTGGAAGTTTTTAAGAAGAGACTGGACAGCCATTCAAGGTCCCTTCCAACTTATTATTATTATTATTATTACTAGCTGTACCCGGCCATGCGTTGCTGTGGCTCAGTCTGGTTAAATGGAAAAGAAAGAAAAGAGAAAGCGCACGTTTCTAATATGTTTAATTTCACAATGCTTGTGGGTATACAATATTTTTTGTTGTTCCATTGTCTTGGCATCAATTCCAACGCAATGTCACACAAAATAATTAAATCAAAATGAAAATAAATCGAAATCTATGAAAATTCAATTTAACAGTGCAATTGGAAACATTGAAATGGAATCGTAAAATTGGAAATTTGGAAATCGTAAATGGATTGTAAATCGGAAACATTGAAATGGAATGGTAAAATCGTAGCGTGTGTTGCTTTTACGTCCAACAAATGGCGCTGGTTTTTTTCAAAAAAGCATGTTTTTACCTGTCACAGGTGTGACATCTATATAATAGTAGGTATATAAAAACATGCACGTATTCAAATGCAACGTTGTGTCAAAATTTCAAAGCAATCGGTGAAGAACTTTCGGAGATTTAAGATTTTGAACAAACAAACATTTACATTTTTATTTATATAGATTGTTGTTGTCATCATCATCATCATCATCATCATCATCATCTTCCAGTGCTTTTAACACCACCTTGGTCTTGAAAAACAAAACAAATAAAAAACAAACAACCACAAAAACGCTTGAAGTTTTATCTCCTCTTACTGTCTGCCCAGCAAGCAAGAAGTGGATTTCCTGAACTAGACAGAGGCTTAGTTTGGAAAGCCTGCTCACCCGCTCTAATGCTAAGATGGACTTCAGGGGATATGAATAAGCTGGAAAAACTAAATCTTCCTATTTCCCTGATTCATCAGTTAGATGGGGAGCTTTTGATTTTAAAGAGACAGAATTGGATGGACTGTAGGAACACATTAGCGTTTGGATTCCATTTGGACCCAAGGTACTTAAGAGATAATTCGGAGGGATTATTTGTTGGTAGGCAACAAGGGGTGGGTGCATTTAAAAGGGATTTGATAACTTTTGACCTTTTTACCGCCACCCCAGATACATTTCTGGTTAGCAACGATCTTCATTTTGCAGATTTGAAAGCATGTGATTTCAGTCCAGCAACCCTATTTTTTTTAATACTGATGGATGTATAACAGGTTTCTGCACATTTGTTATCTTTCCAATGCATGGACTTCAGTTCTCAGAATCCCCCCAGCTGGCATGGCCATCAGAAAGGATTCTGGGAGTTGAAGTCCATAGGAGAATAACAGAGTTGGAAGGGACCTTGGAGGTTTTCTAATCCAACCCCCTGCTCAAGCAGGAAATCCTATACCAGTGATGGCAAACCTTTTAGAGACCGAGTGCCCAAAAACTGGCACCGCCCCCGCTCCACCCCCTGCTCCGCCCTCACCCTGTCTGCCCGCAGGGCCACTCACCATCTCCAGGTCCCGCCACAGATAGCCCAGCAGCACCATGGCAGCCACACCCTCTGCCCGCACCCCACAGCATCAACTGTGTGTGATGGGGCATGAGGGCAGAGTCTGGTCTACGCTGCCTGGCTGCCATGTCCTTGGCTGCGCTGCTCCACGTGGGCAATGCTCAGGGGTGACTCTTCTCCAGGAGGGTTGCTGATGAGGGAGTCATGGGGGGAAGCAAGGCTGGGGCAACGGCACGTGTGCCCACAGAGAGGGCTCCGAGTGCCGCCTCTGGCACCCATGCCATAGGTTCGCCACCACTGCCCTATACCATTTCAGACAAAGGATTGTCCAATCTCATCTTAAAATCCTCCAGTGTTGGAGCATTCACCACTTCTGGAGGCAAGTGTTGAAGGAAAAGTCTTCATCATGGTTCAGTCCAAGCCGGGGATAAACAACATGGTGACTGCTTTAGAAAGAAGGTTGCAATTTATTGAAGAGGAGAGCCAGACAGGAAGATGGCTCTGGAAGAAAAGAGAGTGAGCACATGTAGGGACTGGGTTTTTATACCCTCTGGAGCCTTTTGTTTGGAGTTGTTCCTGTGGCATGAACTTTGACCTGAGTCTGAGTATGCCTTTCTGGTATTCTGATAGTGGTGGGTTAATCCTATTATGTGCCAACGGCCATATCCTTCTTTCCTGGGGCTGTGGCTGATGACTCTTAGATTTTTGGTGTGTTGATTCTAGGGATCTTTCTTCCTAATCCCAGTTTCCTGACTCCAGTCTTTCTGACAAGATTATCACATCTGCAATTCTGCAGACTTGGTTTCTGTTTGGGATAGAAAGATTTGGGGGTGGGGAGGGAAAATCACATTCAGGCTGACAAGATTCCATTACTATAACCTTGTATACTCAGTAAACAAATGATTGCAAGTCAAAGACTATCTCTAGCTTATAACAAGAAAATTCCTGACCTTTGACTTAGACTCATGTCTTGCTTTTTCAACTCTGTTTATTCTCCGGAAGTTTCTTTGGTGTTCCAAACTAGGACTCGATTTACAACTACAAGGTTTGTGCAATGGATTTATTGCAGTAATAAACCAGATAATGAGCTGTAGTTTTTGAGGCCAGAATGCTTTGGCTGAGAAACAAGAAATGGAAGTCCTTTGTCAGATCTTCTGCCAAACCCACCATTTCACCTGAATTCACAGATTTGGCCCGAGAGCTGCTGCAAAATAATGCCTCTTCTAAGCCCCATTTGGTCTGTTGTGGGCGCCATCAGGAAATGCTGGAGCTGTAGACTGTACAGGGAAATGGATAAAATACCTGGAAGAAAGCAGTGACAAACCATGTCTGTAATGCTTCCAAGAAAGGAACATGGAGCATGGAGTTTGAATGGAGTGTTGAAAGAAAAATCAGGTCCAGTTCCAAGCCGGGAGTAAGACCCTGGAAATAAAATGGAGGCCAAGATACTGGAAATAAAATGGAGGCTGCTTAGGAAAGAAGGTTTCTGTTTATTGATGAGCAGAACCAGCAACAGCATGCAGTTCTGGGACAGCTGACAAAATGGAGTTAAGAGTGGGTGGGTTTTTATACTTTCTGATTGAGAAGCTCCAGGGAGTTGTGCAATGAAGTGAGCCTTGTGTCAATGGTGCTGGGTTAATCCTATTATGTCCTAAAGGTCATGTCTTTTTCCTTAGAATTTGGGTAGGAGAATATAAGTTCTTACTCCCATCAGCTGTGGGGGCCGAAGGTGTTTTGTTTATCAATAGATTGGCCCAGTCTTTCTGAATATCCATTCAAAATCTCCTAATAACTGGCTTTTTTGCTTGAGGCTTTTCCCCCCTATAGCAGGAAGACTGGGGCTGCTTTCTGCCTTTGTTAAGATTGTTCTCCATTTCTCCTCTAGGGGAAATATTCTATCCTGCCTTTTTTAATGTTCCCCAAAATATTTCATTCTCTGGGGGGAGGGGGAGGGTGCTGACTTCCTACAGGAGATTTTAAGACAGGTCTCTGCTGTCATTTGAAAAAAGCACAGAATTGTCCCTTTGAATGTCAATAACTGCAATAACAAGAGCTTTCTGGGGGCCATAAAACTGGCTTGGGGTAATACGGAGTCTGAGGGCTGCAAGATATTTTCAGTTTCTTTAATAAATGGGCTGGATACAAGTGGACCTCAACTTATGACCACAACTGAGCTCAACATTTCTTTCTTTTTTGTATTATATTTTTTATTATTTTTTTTTACAAGCATAAGACACTCAATAATTGGTAAACAGTGTGCTGCCTGGGTTACATTTGTAAAAACACTCCTTAACAATTGATTTCTATAGTCTGTATTCCATATATTAATTTGGGTTGATTTCCTCTTTCCCCGAAACATCCTTTTTTGCAAACATTGTGAGCTCAACATTTCTGTTGCTAAGCGAAACATTTGCTAAGTTGATTTTCTCCCCATTTTATGACCTTTCTTGCCACAGTGGTTAACTGGCAACTGGCTCATATTTACGACGGTTGCAGTGTCCCCGGGGGGGAGGGTCATGTGATCACCTTTTGCAACCTTCTGAGAAGCAAAGTCAATGGAGAAGCCGGTCTCACTTAATGACCATGTTACTACCTTAAAAACCGTAGTGATTCATGTAACAACTGTGGCCAGAAAGGCCGTAAAACGGGACAAAACTCACTTAACCGATGTTTCGCTTAGCAACAGAAATGTTGGGCTCAATGGTGGTCATAAGTTGACAATTACCTGTAATTAGCAAACTTCAAATTATTTCCCCGCTTTTCTTTTGAGAACCAAGCCCTTCAAAATTGTCCTAATAAGCATAGATTCTTTCCATGTTTCTATCCTGCTAACATGCTCCCACTCCTCCAAAAACTTGTTTTTCTCACACCAGTATTGCATCAATCATTTTGCCCCAACCTTTAAAAAAAAACAAAACTCTAGATTTTTTGGCCTCATCCATTTTACCCTCCAACCCAAGCTGTGTATTTTTCACTTGTAGGAACCTGGATTAAAATGTCTCTCTGTTAGATCAGGGCTTTTCAGCCTTTTCACCCATTGTACCACTTTTAGGATATGGCAACATCCGAGTACCACCAGTCGCCTAGCAAGGTGTCAAAAACATGATGACCAAAAAAAGAAAAAAGAAAAAGTGATAAAGTACAGGTAGTCCTCGACTTACAACAGTTCGCTTAGTGACTGCTCGAAGTTACAATGGCACTGAAAAAAGTGCCCCCCCAAGCCACAGCCGAGCAAGACACCTGCCTGCCTGCCCGGCTGCACTCTTCCTCCTGTCCGAGTTTTTCATTGTTGTGAGCATTTCTGTTGAGGATTGGTAGTGGGGGTGAGGGGGTGTTTGGTTTTTATTCCCCCCCATCTGCTGGGTGGTTGCAGCAGGTTTTGGTCACTTCACATGACCCTGGGACACTGTGACCATCATAAATATGAATCAGTTGCCAAGCATCTGAATGTAAATCACAAGACCCTGGAGATGCTGCAACATTCCAGCTGATCGGCGCTTCTTCTGGGCTCAGCAGAAGCTCCAGGATCAGTGCTGCTTTCCAGTTGATTGGTGCTTCTTCAGGGCTCAGCAGAAGCACCAGGATCAGCGCCGAGCTCCAGCTGGAGCCTGGCGCTGATCCTGGCGCTTCCACTGAGCCCTGACAGTCCCGAAGAAGCACCGATCAGCTGGAAAGCGGCACTGATCCTGGTGCTTCCGCTGAGCCCTGACAGCCCTGCAGCTCCAGCCATCTCTCGCTCAGGCTTGTGCCACTGGTTCAGCTCATTCCTCTCCCCTGCTACCACTTTTCTAGGATGGTCACGTACCACCTGCCAGGTGCCAATGTACCACAGGTGGTACCCGTACCACTGGTTGAACAGCCCTATGTTAGATAGTTGATTATTGATGAGATCTTATGCAGTAGCTTCAACTTGAGCAAAAACTCAAAACAAAAGAGATGTGTGAACACATAAGCGAGGGGTAACAGTTCAGGAACATCTGCTCTAGTTTCAATATTTGCTTTTTCTCTTTCTGTCTTTACCAGACGGGGAAAAAAAACACCTCCCTTCTGGCTTCAAGAGCTGAAATTCTACAGGAAAATCTACTTCCGTCATTTGCGTTTACACCTAGGGAAAAGATAATAATAATAATAATAATAATAATAATAATAATAATAATAATAATAATAATAATAATAATAATAATAATAATAATAATAATAATAATAATAATAATAATAAGTTGGAAGGGACCTTGGAGGTCATCGAGTCCAACCCCCTGCTCAGGCAGGAAACCCTGTACCATTTCGGACAAATGGCTGTCCAGTCTCTTCTTAAAAACTTCCAGTGTTGGAGCATTCACCGCTTCTGGAGGCAGGTTGTTCCACTGGTTAACTGTTCTAACTGCCAGGAAGTTTCTCCTTAGTTCTAGGTTGCTTCTCTCCTTGATTAGTTTCCATCCGTTGCTTCTTGTCTGCCTTCAGGCGCTTTGGAGAATAGCTTGACTGCCTCTTCTTTGGGGCAGCCCCTGAGATATTGGAACACTGCTATCCTGTCCCCCCTCGTCCTTCTCTTCATTAAACTAGACATACCCAGTTCCAGCAACCGTTCCTTATATGTTTTAGCCTCCAGTCCCCTAATCATCTTTGTTGCTCTTCTCTGTACTCTTTCTAGAGTCTCAGCATCTTTTTTACATCAAAAAAAAATATCTTTGTCCTCAGAAAACATGTCTTGCTTTAAGCTTTTCTACTTTCTTCCTTTTTTTTTTTTTTGGTTAATCAGAAAGAAATTCAGCTTCTGCAAGTGGGTAAAACTGATTAATTGATCTCTTCAATCAGTTCCAAAAACTTAGCTCATCAGGCAAAACGCTATTAACTTTGCCAGCATTTCCAATTATATTAACGTGGGTTTTGTTTTGTTTTTTTTGTATCTCGGGTGCTTGATTCCCACTTCCAAAAGGAAACTGAAGGTCAAGTGATCCCGTTTCTAGTCATTCCCTTTTGGGTTGTAGTTCTTCAGGGGAAGAATTGGCCATTTTGAATAGTTTATTCGAAGGCAGTCCTCAAATGACCTTCACCCAGCCAAGGGACAGATGGAAAACTTTGTGGAATTTAGAAAGGGGAGGTTTTAATGGCCCTTCCTTGCTGGGTCAGGAAAGAGGTGAGCATCTGTCAGTGTGTTCTAAATAATCAAAATTTTCCACAAGGCCAGCAGGGCTAATGTTCTCCAAGACAGAGCTGATACATTGATGGATGCGACTGCGGATGTGTTTAATCAGGAGGGGCCTCGGAAGTCTTCGCCCTCTCCCCCCCCCCCCCAGTGTTCAAAGCAAAGAGGATTTGGCAGAAAACTGAAAGGGAGAAGATCATCCAGATAAATTAGAGGTGTATATTGGAGTTGGCTGAAGCCTGAATTCTGAGCCAAGGCTGAGTAATTGAGAATGGATTCCCCAAGGGAAAGGAGTTAGATCTGAATTTACTTCTTTACAAATGGAGACACCTTGAAAATCTGTTCCAGAATGCTTTCCCTGCAAATTGCTTTTGTTTTCTTCTGATCTGGGGGATCAAAATGAATAAAGATTATCCTCTGAGTGGATTAGGTCATTTCTGGAATGTTGGAACCGATCGGCGGTGGGATTCAAATATGTGAACAACCGGATGCCGCTTCCAGAAGTCCATTCTGGGTCTAGGCAACAAAAAATTAGCTACCAGTTCGGCCAAAGTGGTGTGAACCGGCTGAATCCCACCACTGGAACCGATCCTTGAAGGAGATTGGCTGATTTGCTTCTGTACATCTTTAAGGTAAGTCTCACAGATCTATCTATCCAAGGAAAGCTTGCTTTTTTATATATATAACAGATGACAGTTGACTTTCTAGAGCTGCAGACTCCACATTCATCTATAGGGTGCTCTCTGATGCTCTCTGAGCTTGGTGGTTTTCTTGCAGACGTTTTATTACCCAAATAGGTAACATCATCAGTGCTAGAAGAGGAGTAGGGTTTAAATATAACTGGCTTGCCCTGTCAGTGTTAATGGGAGTGTTCTTGGTGGTTCCTTGATTAGGAGGTTGTTTACTGTTTGATTGTGGATCTGAGTTGGTAATTCCTCTAATATGGAAATCCCATTTATATCAGTTGCTGCAACAGTGAGATGAGCAGCATATACAGTTAATAAGTAAAACTAAAATAAAATCATGGCATGTAAACTCAACCTTTTGTGGATTGAGATTATGAACTGATGTGTGTTTGTATGTGAGACCCTGATTTCAGAATACAAAGTACTTCAGAATCTGTTATCTGCATATTTACCTGCTCTCATTAGAAAAGAAAAACAACAAAGATGATTAGGGGACTGGAGGCTAAAACATATAAGGAACAGTTGCTGGAATTGGGTATGTCTAGTTTAATGAAAAGAAAGACTGGTGGGGGAACATGATAGCAGTCTTCCAATATCTCAGGAGCTGCCACAAAGAAGAGGGAGTCAAGCTATTCTCCAAAGCACCTGAGGGGAGGACAAGAAACAATGGATGGAAACTAATCGAGGAGAGAACCAACCTGGAACTAAGGAGAAATTTCCTAATAATTAGAACAATTAATCAGTGGAATGACTCTGCCTCCAGAAGTTGTGGGTGCTCCAACAGTGGAGGATTTTAAGAAGAGATTGGACAGCCATTTGTCTGAAGTGGCATAGGCTTTCCTGCCTGAGCAGGGGGTTGGACTAGATAACCTCCAAGGCCCTTGTCTATGGAGATTCTCAGTCTCCAGGTCACAGTTAGGTGCTCTTTTTTTTCAAAAGGCAAGTGGACTTTGTTTTTCCTTGAAGATGTTTCATTTCTCTTCCAAGAAGCTTCTTCAGTTCAGAACTGAAGTTTGAACTGAAGAAGCTTCTTGGATGAGAAGCAAAATGCTTCAAGGAAAAAACAAAGTCCAGTTGTTTATTGAAAAAAACACCTTTGGGATCTCCAAGGTCCTTTCCAACTGTGTTATTCTGTTATCATGGTACTGTACATTTTAACTGGGTTCACACTAAGCTGTAATGTGGTTGAAACAGCGTGGCTGCACTCATACAGTGAAAATTGGAGGTCTCACACCTCCCTTCCCAGAGGTCTCTGGGTCTTCACATCCTTCCTGCCTTGCAGAAGCAGCTTCCTATTTCCTATTGCCACCAGTTACCTTAGGGATATCTCACTTGGCATTTTCCATCTAATCCTAACATAGAAAATAAATAGTTCTCTCTCACAATTAATGCTGACTCTTTGCCAAATTAAAAGAAAAAATGAAAAAAAATCCATACTGCAATTTCTTGGCTCTGTAGCATTGAGGTATATGATTAACACAGGGGTCTTCAAACTTGGCCCTTTTATGACTTGTGGAATTCCCAGAATTCCTCAGCCAGGCATGCTGGCTGAAGAATTCTGGGAGTTGAAGTCCACAAGTCATGAAGGAGCCATAGTTCCCCCATGCTGGCTGAGGAATTCTGGGAGTTGAAGTCCACAAGTCATGAAGGGGCCATAGTTCCCCCATGCTGGCTGAGGAATTCTGGGAGTTGAAGTCTGCAAGTCATGAAGGGGCCATAGTTCCCCCATGCTGGCTGAGGAATTCTGGGAGTTGAAGTCCGCAAGTCATGAAGGAGCCATAGTTCTCCCATGCTGGCTGAGGAATTCTGGGAGTTGAAGTCCGCAAGTCATGAAGGAGCCATAGTTCCCCCATGCTGGCTGAGGAATTCTGGGAGTTGAAGTCCGCAAGTCATGAAGGAGCCATAGTTCCCCCATGCTGGCTGAGGAATTCTGGGAGTT
>NW_015386168.1:217531-232505 GCF_001527695.2 Protobothrops mucrosquamatus | reverse complement strand
GAAGTCTGCAAGTCATGAAGGGGCCATAGTTCCCCCATGCTGGCTGAGGAATTCTGGGAGTTGAAGTCCGCAAGCCATGAAGGGGCCATAGTTCCCCCATGCTGGCTGAGGAATTCTGGGAGTTGAAGTCCACAAGTTATAAAAGGGCCAAGTTTGAAGACCCCTGGATTAGGGGAACCGCTCTCCTGATTCCTTGGAAAAAAAAAAGGCCAATTACACAGGGTTAAATGAAACCAAAAAGGAAAAAAAAAATAAAAAAAAAATCCTTTTTTAAGTTTAGTCACCTGCAAATCATTAGGTGGAGATAAAAATACAGAGCCGATCAAATCACAGATTGTGATTGAAAAGCAACTCGCATAGGGGAAAAAAATATCTTTGAGAAAGCCACCAAACGATGTTGGTTCATCCCTCCGTTAGAGGCAATTCTGCTGTAAAGATATTCCACTTTGCCTAAGTGACACAATTATTGAGCTTGCACAGAAAATAAATTCCATATTCAAAGAAATTAGGCATAAGCATACACAGTCAAAATAAAAAAAGAATCTTATCCACTATTTCTACTTAAATGTCTTTTTTTACCAATTGAGACGACTGTTTTCTAAAACTAGTTTTATTTGATTCAATTCTGGGGCTTCTTCTCCAGATCCTTGGAGATTCCAGTCTATTAATTTTGAGGCTATATCTGCTAGAAAAGGAAAATTAACCTTATTTTTCTTCTCAGTCTTGATTCCCAACATCTGCCTTCAATTTTTGGTTGTTATTTTAATTTTTTTTCTATTCAGGGTTGAGTTGATCACCTTGCCTCGATAATTCCAAGCCTTGCTCAAGTCACCATGAACCTGGATTGAAACTGAGTTAAGATGGGATGTCAGGGAAAGTGGTGCCTTACCAGCCCAGTGGTTTTGGCTAAATGTGTGATATAGATCCAGCTATAAAAAATGGTTTCAGTGTCCTGGGGTCATGCAATCACCTTTTGCGACCCTCTGACAAGCAAAGTCAATGGGGAAGCCAGATTGACTTAACAACTGTGTTGCTAACTTAACAATTGCAGTGACTCATTTAACAATTGCTGGCAAGAAAGGTCACAAAGTGAGACAAAACTCATTAACAATTGTCTTACTTAGCAATGGAAATTTTGGACCCAATTGTGGTCCTAAACTGAGGACTGGCTTTGTTGTTGTTAGTTGCGAAGTTGTGTCCGACCCATCGCGACCCCATGGACAACGTTCCTCCAGGCCTTCCTGTCCTCTGCCATCTTCTGGAGTCCCTTTAAGCTCACTCCTAATGCTTCAGTGACTCCATCCAGCCACCTCATTCTCTGTCGTCCCCTTCTTCTATTGCCCTCCATCTTTCCCAGCATTAGGCTCTTCTCCAGTGAGTCTTTCCTTCTCATTAGGTGGCCAAAGTATTTGAGTTTCAACTTCAGGATCTGGCCTTCTAAAGAGCAGTCGGGGTTGATCTCTTCTAGGACTGACCGGTTTGATCGCCTTGCAGTCCAGGGGACTCGCAGGAGTCTTCTCCAGCACCATAGTTCAAAGGCCTCAATTCTTTGGCGCTCAGCCTTTCTTATGATGCAGCTTTCACAGCCATACATTGCAACTGGGAAAACCATGGCCTTGACTACACGCACTTTTGTTGGCAGGGTGATGTCTCTGCTTTTTAGTATGCTGTCTAGATTTGCCATAGCTTTCCTCCCCAGGAGCAAGCGTCTTTTAATTTCTTGGCTACAGTCCCCATCTGAGGTGATCTTGGAGCCAAGGAAGATAAAATCTGTCACTACCTTCATTTCTTCCCCATTTATTTGCCAAGAATTGAGAGGGCTGGCTTAGGTTTCCATCAACTCCAGAGTTAAGGAAAAGCTTATCTATGTATATGTTCAGCAGGACTTTAAGAGTGCTGAAAGAAAAATCTTCATCAGGGGTCCAGTCCAAGCCGGGAATAAACAAAATGGAAACTGCTTTAGAAAAAATGTTCTAGTTTATTGAAGAGCAGAACCAGATGGAAATATGGCTCTGGGGCAGCTGACCATATGGAGCTGAGAATGGTGGGTTTTTATACCTTCTTGGGCTTTTGTGTTTGGAGTTGTTCCTGTTCCTGTAGCATGAACTTTGACCTGAGCTTTTGAGCATGTCCTTTTTGGTATTCTGATGCTGGTGGGTTAATCCTATTATGTCCTAAAGGTCATGTCCTGCTTCCCTGGGGCTGTGGCTGATGGCTATGTCCTGTGTTGGATTTTTTGGGGTGAGGGGTTGCTGGTTCTAATCTTATCACTCTGCTATTGTTAGCTATCAAATCTTGCTCCAAGGGATTTCGAAAGATAAGGTGACCAACCGTCCTCCTTTAGGGAGGACAGTCCTCCTTTTGTAAGTTCTGTCCTCCCTCAAAAAGTGTCCTCCTACATGTCCTCCTTTTTGATATTTGAAGACTAATCTGCAGGGCTTTTTTTTTCTCATAGAATGCTCAGAACGGCGTTCCGACACCTTTTTTTGATGGTTTTTTTTTTCAACTTTTGCATGAGCTGTGCTATTCCCCCTATTGGCTTTCGAAAGCCAATAGGAATTGTGCTGAGCGCGCCAAAATACCCAGCCGGCAAACTTTGCACATGCAAGTTGTCTGCAGAGAAGGTGAATTGGCAGGAACTTTGTACCCCTCCCTGCTACCCAACTACACCATCTCCTAGTTAGTTCCAAAGATACCTGGAGGAGACTGGAGCGGTAAATTTCTCTTGATCTTCAGCTCTGCTAGGGCAATAATGGCTGTGGGCGCAAGAGGCAGGGGCAGCGGGGTGCTGCGGGCGGGAATGTGAGGGGCGGCAGCGGCTGGCTGCCCCCGTGTTGTGGGAGCCGCGGGGCCCTCTCTACACGGGGCTGCGCAGGGTGGGCGGTGGTGCTGGCGGGGCATCTGCAGATGGGTATCAACACAATTTATTTGTGTCCTCCTTTTCATTGTAAAAACGTTGGTCACCTTACGAAAGACCCTGTCTTGAATGGGTTTCTGCGGGTAGTACTTGCTCATGAAGGGGGGCCTCAGTCTTTCTGAATGGGATTATCAAATCTGTATTTCTACAGATCTGGCCTGTTGAGTTTCTGGCTGAGGGAGAAGGAGAAGTATCTGCCTTTTTAAGATTTGCTCCATTATCCCTTTGGGGAAATATAATATTCTGCCTTTTTAAGATTTCCCAAAATACTTCTGTGGGAAGTCAGCCCCCCCCCCCCCCCGGGAAAGAAATATTTTTGGAAATATTTAAAAGACAGAATATATTTCCCTAAAGGATTTAAAGGCAAAAACCAACCCACCCACCCCCCAGGCTCTCTGTCCCAAACAGAAACCAAGTCTGCAGAATTGCAGATGTGATAATCTTGTCAGAAAGACTGGAGTCAGGAAACTGGGATTAGGAAGAAAGATCCCTAGAATCAACACACCAAAAATCTAAGAGTCATCAGCCACAGCCTCAGGGAAGCAGGATTGACCTTTGGGTCATAATAGGATTAACCCACCACCATCAGAATACCAGAAAGGCACACTCAGACTCAGGTCAAAGTTCATGCCACAGGAACAACTCCAAAACAAGAGGCTCCAGAAGGTATAAAAACCCACTCCCTACAAGTGCTCACCCTCTTTTCTTCCAGAGCCATTTTTCTGCCTGGCTCTCCTCTCCAATAAACTGCAACCTTCTTTCTAAAGCAGTCACCATGTTGTTTATTCCCAGCTTGGACTGAACCATGATGAACCTTCAACACTTCTTTCCCTGGAGGAGGGGGTGCTGTCTTCCTATAAGAGCAAAGCATCAGTGGGTTCTTTGCTCCTGACTCCCCTCATTTTTCTTCTCCTACACCATTAACGATGGGTTACGAACAATGCATCCCCCAAGAAAAATGTCTCCATTACTTCTTACATTTCAAATGAGGCAACTGCAAAAGTTTGTGTTGGAAAGTGCTGAATTGTTAAACTCAGCAAGCCAGAGGATGGGAGAAGACAAGGATGTCTGTCAGAAGTTTGAATTAACCTTTAAAATTGGGGAGGGGGGAATCTCTTCAAGCGGGAGCAGCAGAGACCTTGTGATCATCTGTGTTTCCTGAAGCAAAGAGATTATAAAGCTTCTCATGCTTCTTAGCAAGATCATATGATGGGCTCCTGATTCCTGCCAAGAGGCATTTTCCCAGGAATGTGCTGGCTTTCTAAAGGGATGCTCGAGGACTTTCCTGTTAGATTTGGGCTCTGAAACCTTTTGTGTGGGATTCACTTTTATTAATTGGTCGAGGAACTGTAATATTAGAAGGTGGAGAGAGAGAGAGAGAGAGAGAGAGAGAGAGAGAGAGAGAGAGAGAGAGAGAGNGATAAATTAGAGGTGTATATTGGAGTTGGCTGAAGCCTGAATTCTGAGCCAAGGCTGAGTAATTGAGAATGGATTCCCCAAGGGAAAGGAGTTAGATCTGAATTTACTTCTTTACAAATGGAGACACCTTGAAAATCTGTTCCAGAATGCTTTCCCTGCAAATTGCTTTTGTTTTCTTCTGATCTGGGGGATCAAAATGGATCAGATTATCCTCTGAGTGGATTAGGTCATGTCTGGAATGTTGGAACCGATCGGTGGTGGGATTCAAATATGTGAACAACCGGATGCCGCTTCCAGAAGTCCATTCTGGGTCTAGGCAACAAAAAATTAGTTACCAGTTCTGCCAAAGTGGTGTGAACCGGCTGAATCCCACCACTGGAACCGATTCTTGAAGGAGATTGGCTGATTTGCTTCTGTACATCTTTAAGGTAAGTCTCATAGATCTATCTACCCAAGGAAAGCTTGCTTTTTTTTAATTTATAACAGATGACAGTTGACTTTCTAGAGCTGCAGACTCCGCATTCATCTATAGGGTGCTCTTGATGCTCTCTGATGCTCTCTGAGCTTGGTGGTTTTCTTGCAGACGTTTTATTACCCAAATAGGTAACATCATCAGTGCTAGAAGAGGAGTAGGGTTTAAATACAACTGGCTTGCCCTGTCAGTGTTAATGGGAGTGTTCTTGGTGGTTCCTTGATTAGGAGGTTGTTTACTGTTTGATTGTGGATCTGAGTTGGTAATTCCTCTAATATGGAAATCCCATTTATATCAGTTGCTGCAACAGTGAGATGAGCAGCATGTACATTTAATAAGTAAATAAAATACAATCATGGCATGTAAACTCAACCTTTTGTGGACTGAGATTATGATGTGTGTTTGTATGTGAGACCCTGATTTCAGAATACAAAGTACTTCAGAATCTGTTATCTGCATATTTAGCTGCTCTCATTAGAAAAGAAAAACAGCAAAGATGATTAGGGGACTGGAGGCTAAAACATATAAGGAACGGTTGCTGGAATTGGGTATGTCTAGTTTAATTAAAAGAAAGACTGGTGGGGGAACATGATAGCAGTCTTCCAATATCTCAGGAGCTGCCACAAAGAAGAGGGAGTCAAGCTATTCTCCAAAGCACCTGAAGATGTTGTTTGTCCATCGATTTTGATGAAGACCTTGACATCTTATGGATTATGGGCCATCAGTGATGTGTCCGTAGATGGCTGATGAGACCGATGTTAGCACGGAATGTTCTGCCACATACTGAACAGAGAAATGTGGACACTATTGCTTCAGCATTTGCAGCTCTGGCTTTACGGAGTGCTCGCTTCTCTTGTGCCAAGATTGTCCTTCTGTGTTCATATGTCTGGCAACCCTGGTAAACCAGGGTACGCCATGTCGGTCGATCATGCGCCAAAAATTCCCAAGAGATGGTGTCGATATCCAGGGACTTGAGAGATGCTTTCAGCGTGTCCTTCTATCGCCTCTTTTGTCCCCCGTGTGATCGCTTTCCTTGAGACAGCTCACCATAGAAGAGCTGTTTAGGGATGAGGTGGTCTGGCATCCTTACAACATGGCCTGCCCAGCGCATCTGGACTTTCATCAACAGAGTGTAAACTGATGATAGGCCTGCTCTGGAGAGGACATCTGTATCTGGTATCTTATCCTGCCACCAGATCCTCAGAATTCTGCGAAGGCAAGTCATGTGGAAGTAATTCAGTTGCCTGACGTGCCTCCTGTACACTGTCCAGGTCTCACTAGCATACATTAGGGTAGTTAGCACTGCTGCCTGGTAAACTTTAAGCTTAGTAGCAAGGCTTATTCCACGGCGCAATGGATGGAAACTAATCGAGGAGAGAACCAAACTGGAACTAAGGAGAAACTTCCTAATAATTAGAACAATTAATCAGTGGAATGACTCTGCCTCCAGAAGCTGTGGATGCTCCAACACTGGAGGATTTTAAGAAGAGATTGGACAGCCATTTGTCTGAAGTGGCATAGGCTTTCCTGCCTGAGCAGGGGGTTGGACTAGATAACCTCCAAGGCCCTTGTCTATGGAGATTCTCAGTCATCCAGGTCACAATTAGGTGCTCTTTTTTTTTCCAAAAGGCAAATGGACTTTGTTTTTCCTTGAAGATGTTTCATTTCTCATCCAAGAAGCTTCTTCAGTTCAGAACTGAAGTTTGAACTGAAGAAGCTTCTTGGATGAAAAGCAAAATGCTTCAAGGAAAAAACAAAGTCCAGTTGTTTATTGAAAAAAACCACCTTTGGGATCTCCAAGGTCCTTTCCAACTGTGTTATTCTGTTATCATGGTACTGTACATTTTAACTGGGTTCACACTAAGCTGTAATGTGGTTGAAACAGCGTGGCTGCACTCATACAGTGAAAATTGGAGGTCTCACACCTCCCTTCCCAGAGGTCTCTGGGTCTTCACATCCTTCCTGTCTTGGAGAAGCAGCTTCCTATTTCCTATTGCCACCAGTTACCCTAGGGATATCTCACTTGGCATTTTTCATCTAATCCTAACATAGAAAAGAAATAGTTCTCTCTCACAATTAATGCTGACTCTTTGCCAAATTAAAAGAAAAAATGAAAAAAAAATCCATACTGCCATTTCTTGGCTCTATAGCATTGAGGTATATGGTTAGGACAGGGGTCTTCAAACTTGGCCCTTTTATGACTTGTGGAATTCAACTCCCAGAATTCCTCAGCCAGGCCAACAGGTCAAGGAGACCATGCTAATTTGGAGTAGGGATTTTGGTTTCAGTATCGATCTGCATATTTGGCAAGAACTGTGGGAAAGAAATAGGAAACTCACTCTAGCTACCTCGTACAAGGAAAATCTCTATAAGATGTTTTATAGATGGCACTTCCCACCCGTAAGGTTAGCCAAAATGGGTCCAAACATCTCACCTTTATGCTGGAAATGTAAAACAGCAATAGGATCATATTATCATATGTGATGGGAATGCTCAAAGGCTTGTGAGTATTGGAATAGGATACGAAGATGACTGAAAGATATATTAATGTTGGACTTAGAGTTAAAACCTGAACTTTTCCTGTTGGGAATAACTACAGAGAAATACAATAAGGGAACAATCTATTTGCTGTTACATATCTTGACTGCAGCTAGGCTGGCGTTCGCGCAAAAATGGAAGAGCAAAGAAATTCCCACAGAGGAAGAGACACTATATAAAATATTATCATGTGCGGAAATGGACAGGCTCACAATGGTATTGAAAGACAAATGTAGATCAGTTTATTTCGAAACCTGGGATAAATTTTACTGCTGGAGGGATTCGAGGAGGACAGTTGGGATTATAGGCTAGCGTTAAGATAGAAATATATGTAATTTTAGGTTAGCAAATAGAGAAATAGATTAAGTATTGTATATAAAATTTAGATGTATATTTAGAGATGAAGAATCGATTGTAAAATGTGGAATAATTTGATAAGAATGTATATACTGGAATGTCGCGTTATATCCAATGTTTCTTTTAACTGTATTATAAATAAAATTTTGTAAAAAAAAAAAAAGAATTCTGGGAGTTGAAGTCCACAAGTCATAAAAGGGCCAAGTTTGAAGACTCCTGGGTTAGGGGAATCAGTCCTCGCTCTCCTGATTCCTTGAAGAAAAAAATAGGCCAATTACACAGGGTTAAATGAAACCAAAAAGGGAAAAAAAGAAAATTAAAAAAAAAATCCTTTTTTAAGTTTAGTCACCTGCACATCATTAGGTGGAGATAAAAATACAGAGCAGATCAAATCACAGATTGTGATTGAAAAGCAACTCGCATAGGGGGAAAAATATCTTTGAGAAAGCCACCAAACGATGTTGGTTCATCCCTCCGTTAGAGGCAATTCTGCTGTAAAGATATTCCACTTTGCCTAAGTGACACAATTATTGAGCTTGCACAGAAAATAAATGCCATATTCAAAGAAATTAGGCATAAGCATACACAGTCAAAATAAAAAAAAGTATCTTATCCACTATTTCTACTTAAATGTCTTTTTTTTACCAATTGAGAGGACTGTTTTCTAAAACTAGTTTTATTTGAGTGAATTCTGGGGCTTCTTCTCCAGATCCTTGGAGATTCCAGTCTATTAATTTTGAGGCTATACCTGCTAGGAAAAGAAAATTAACCTTATTTTTCTTCTCAGTCTTGATTCCCAACATCTGTCTTCATTTTTTGGTTGTTATTTTATTTATTTTTTTCTATTCAGGGTTGAGTTGATCACCTTGCCTCAGTAATTCCAACCCTTGCTCAATTCACCATGAACCTGGATTGAAACTGAGTTAAGATGGGATGTCAGGGAAAGTGGGGTCTTACCAGTCCAGTCGTTTTGGCTAAATGTGTGATATAGATCTAGCTATAAAAAATGGTTTCAGTGTCCTGGGGTCATGCGATCACCTTTTGCGACCCTCTGACAAACAAAGTCAATGGGGAAGCCAGGTTGACTTAACAACTGTGTTGCTAACTTAACAATTGCAGTGACTCATTTAACAATTGCTGGCAAGAAAGGTCACAAAGTGAGACAAAACTCATTAACAATTGTCTTACTTAGCAATGGAAATTTTGGACCCAATTGTGGTCCTAAACTGAGGACTGGCTTTGTTGTTGTTAGTTGCGAAGTCGTGTCCGACCCATCGCGACCCCATGGACAACGTTCCTCCAGGCCTTCCTGTCCTCTGCCATCTTCTGGAGTCCATTTAAGCTCACGCCTACTGCTTCAGTGACTCCATCCAGCCACCTCATTCTCTGTCATCCCCTTCTTCTATTGCCCTCCATCTTTCCCAGAATTAGGCTCTTCTCCAGTGAGACCTTCCTTCTCATTAGGTGGCCAAAGTACTTGAGTTTCAACTTCAGGATCTGGCCTTCTAAAGAGCAGTTGGGGTTGATCTCCTCTAGGACTGACCGGTTTGATCGCCTTGCAGTCCAGGGGACTCGCAGGAGTCTTCTCCAGCACCATAGTTCAAAGGCCTCAATTCTTTGGTGCTCAGCTTTTCTTATGGTCCAATTTTCACAGCCATACATTGCAACTGGGAAAACCATGGCCTTGACTATACGTACTTTTGTTGGCAGGGTGATGTCTCTGCTTTTTACTATGCTGTCTAGATTTGCCATAGCTTTCCTCCCCAGGAGCAAGCGTCTTTTAATTTCTTGGCTGCAGTCCCCATCTGAGGTGATCTTGGAGCCAAGGAAGTTAAAATCTGTCACTACCTCCATTTCTTCCCCATCTATTTGCCAGGAATTGAGAGGGCTGTCTTAGGTTTCCATCAACTCCAGAGTTAAGGAAAAGCTTATCTATGTATATGTTCAGCAGGCCTTTAAGAGTGCTGAAAGAAAAATCTTCATCAGGGGTCCAGTCCAAGCCGGGAATAAACAAAATGGAAACTGCTTTAGAAAAAAGGTTCTAGTTTATTGAAGAGCAGAACCAGACGGAAATATGGCTCTGGGGCAGCTGACCCTATGGAGCTGGGAACGGTGGGTTTTTATACCTTCTTGGGCTTTTCTGTTTGGAGTTGTTCCTGTTCCTGTGGCATGAACTTTGACCTGAGCTTTTGAGCATGTCCTTTTTGGTATTCTGATGCTGGTGGGTTAATCCTATTATGTCCTAAAGGTCATGTCCTGCTTCCCTGGGGCTGTGGCTGATGGCTATGTCCTGTGTTGGATTTTTTGGGGTGAGGGGTTGCTGGTTCTAATCCTATCACTCTACTATTGTTAGCTATCAAATCTTGCTCCAAGGGATTTCAAAAGATCCTGTCTTGAATGGGTTTCTGCAGGTAGTATTTGCTCATGAAGGGGGGTCTCAGTCTTTCTGATGGGATTATCAAATCTGCATTTCTACAGATCTGGCCTGCTGAATTTTTGGCTGGGGGAGAAGGAGATTTTAAAGATTTGCTCCATTATCTCTTTGGGAAAATATAATATTCTGCCTTTTTAATATTTCCCAAAATACTTCTGTGGGAAGTCAGCCCCCCCCCCCCGGGAAAGAAATATTTTTGGAAATATTTAAAAGACAGAATATATTTCCCTAAAGGATTTTAAAAGCAGAAACCAACCCCCACTCCCCAAGTCTCTCTGTCCCAAACAGAAACCAAGTCTGCAGAAATGCGGATGTGATAATCTTGTCAGAAAGACTGGAATCAGGAAACTGGGATTAGGAAGAAAGATCCCTAGAATCAACACACCAAAAATCTAAGAGTCATCAGCCCCAGCCCCAGGAAAGAAGGATATGACCCTTGGGACATAATAGGATTAACCCACCACCATCAGAATACCAGAAAGGCACACTCAGACTCAAGTCAAAGTTCATGCCACAGGAACAACTCCAAACAAAAGGCTCAAGAAGGTATAAAAACCCACTCCCTACATGTGCTCTCTCTCTCTTTTTTTCCAGACCCATCTTTCTGTCTGGCTCTCCTCTTCAATAAACTGCAACCTTCTTTCTAAAGCAGTTGCCATGTTGTTTATTCCCGGCTTGGACTGGACCCTGATGAAGACTTTTCCTTCAACACTTCTTTCCCTGGGGGAGGGGGTGCTGTCTTCCTATAAGAGCAAAGCATCAGTGGGTTCTTCGCTCCTGACTCCCCTCATTTTTCTTCTCCTACAGCATTAACGAGGGGTTACAAACAATACATCCCCCAAGAAAAATGTCTCCATTACTTCTTACATTTCAAATGAGGCAACTGCAAAAGTTTGTGTTGGAATGTGCTGAATTGTTAAACTCAGCAAGCCAGCGGATGGGAGAAGACAAGGATGCCTGTCAGAAGTTTGAATTAACCTTTAAAATTGGGGAGGGGGGGAATCTCTTCAAGCGGGGGGGGGGGGCAGCAGAGGCCTTGTGATCATCTGTGTTTCCTGAAGCAAAGAGATTATAAAGCTTCTCATGCTTCTTAGCAAGATCATATGATGGGCTCCTGATTCCTGCCAGGAGGCATTTTCCCAGGAATGTGCTGGCTTTCTAAAGGGATGCTCGAGGACTTTCCTGTTAGATTTGGGCTCTGAAACCTTTTGTGTGGGATTCACTTTTATTAATTGGTCGAGGAACTGTAATATTAGAAGGTGGAGAGAGAGAGAGAGAGAGAGAGAGAGAGAGAGAGAGAGAGAGAGAGAGAGAGAGAGAGAGAGAGATTGATTTTGTGTAATACTTGCATGTTCTATTTTACATAGATGGTTGCAAATTTAGAAATAAGTAGTTCAATTAGCAACATGTTCATCTGCCTCAATAGCAGAAGGAACTGGGATCAGGCCAAAGAATACCCTGAAATCCTTTTTTTAAATTATTTTATTTCAGAGCAAAACAGCCAAATAATAATGGCTTTTCTCTTTGCAGTTGCTACTCTGCAGGCATATGACAAAGGCAGCACAAGATTGTCTGCATGTATCATGTCAGGAGGAGATACCCTCTCTGGATGGATCAACAGCCCTATTCTTCTCTCTTTCCTTAGAGCTCTTTATGTTGTAACTTCAAATGGTCACTAAATGAAAGGTTGTAAATCAAGGACTGCCTGCAACCCAGGGGAGATGTGACCTAAAATTATTTTTTGTCACAAAGAGTCATAATGTATTTTGTTTTTTATGGTTATTTTTTTCATCAATAATATATACTAAGCACTAACTCTACAGCTTCTAATATTTCTTTGTCCATTTATTGATATCTGTCCTTCCTTCCTTCCTTCCTTCCTCCCTCCCTCCCTCCCCTCCCTCTCCTTCCTTCCTTTCTTCCTTCCTTCCTTCCTATCCTTCCTCCCTCCCTCCCTCCCTCCCTCCCTTCCTTCTTTCCTTCCTTCCTTCCTTCCTTCCACCCTCCCTCCCTTCCTTCCTCTTCTCCCTCCCTCCCTCCCTCCCTTCCTTCCTTCCTTCCTTCCTTCCTCTTTATTCATTTTGTCTTTTTTTTTAAAAAAAAAAAAAGAATGACCACAGGATGTTGCAACAGGCCATAAAGGCAAGCTGGTTGCCAAGTGCTTAAAATGCAAACATGTAACCACACGAGTAGGGGAAACACAATTTTGTATGACAGCCAGAAGCGCTTCCCAGGCTGTAAAACACCTGTTCTGAGACTGCTAGAGCTCTGAACGGTCATTAAATGATCTGTCGTAAGTCAAGGACTACCCTTACCTGGAAGCCGTGGATGGAAGGATAGACGATGGATGGATAATATTTATTCTGACCACTGAGAAGACAGAACATATATAAACAAAGTGCAGAAAAACAAACCAAGAAGCCATCTACATATCCATCAAAAGTTGAAAAGATGAATGTATTAATGTGTTACCCTTGGAATAAAGGTGAAAAAAACTATTTTATACCTGTGAAACGAAGGCTCAGGATGAGATGAAAGTAATGTCACGGTGACACGGAAGAAAAATGAGGTTGCCGAGACATATCTGTGTTGTTGTTAGTTTTCAAGAGCACTCACATAAAGGCTTCCTGGTTTGTTTAGTCCAGCACTTTTGTCAGGGCTAAGCCACTACAATGACCTTTCGTATAGGCCCCATCCTGTTGGCCTCTTGCAAGGCTTTAAGAGCCTCGCTGTTTTCCAAAGCCTGGGGTGCTAAATGCTGTAGGTGTCTCATTGCTCAGCTTTCCTACTAACTCGGCTGCTCGGTATGATTATTTTGGACATTTTAAAATGCTTTTTCTTGTTTTAATTGTTTTTAAGCTTTTGGAATGGTCATTAACTGAGATGAGCAGCTATGGAAATATCATAAATAAATAAAATCAAGTTCAAATGGAAATGCAGAGAATCAGCATTTACTGCTCATCCCAATTATCGGCATGTGTGTGTGTCCAGGAAGATTTTATACACATTTCTTTCAGCCTAGAAACCTAAACAGGACCGTCTCTTTCTTTGAAAGGAAAACTGGAGGACTTTTGGATCAACTTCCTTTCTGATTTCTGAAATTTTGCTCAAGATTTTGCACGATGGCTCAGTGATGGTTAGAGATGCTGAGCTGGTCAGCTGGAGAGCTGACCGCCTGCATTCGTGACTTAAGCGTCACCCAAAAGCTCCTGTTACTTGCTCTAGCTCCTGCCCAGCTAGCAGTTTTAAAAGCATGCAAATGCTATTAGATTAATAGGTACCACTTAGGTGGGAAGACAACAGCTTTTTGTGTGCTTTTGGCGTGTAGCCAGACTGGCCACATGACCACGGAAATTATCTTCAGACAATGCTGGCTCCCTCAGCCAAGAAACTTGGCCGACAGACATGACCGACAGGGAAATCTTTACCGTTACCTTTTACTCAAGAAACTTGACTTGAAATGTTGATTATTCCCACCACCAACACCACCACCTACCACTCAAACGTGCATCCTCATCCATCTCCCTAGGAACCCAGCGATATAAGTAGCTTGGTGTGAGAAAGCATTACAATCCAGCACGTCAAAAGTCATGTGCTAGGCAGAAGATGAAGTTCAAAAAAAAAAAAAAAGTCTCTGTATAACTAGAAAGTGGGTAAATATTTCTTGGATGAAGCCCAGAGCATGTGATAATCAGATTACAGAAGTGTGCATGTGTGGGTCAAGAGGGGGGAAGCGCAGTTGAACGAGGTACCAGGAAGAAATATGCAAGAAGGATTTCTGAGCCAGTGAGAGGGATAAAATCTCGTTTGTCGGGAGTTAACTGAACTACTTAAGAGAGGAGACTAGATTTTGTGGGGTCTGCAAGGCAATGTCTCTTTTTTCTATAAGCATAATTTTGGGGATCCTGCCCCTTGGGTCCAGCCAGTTCCCTCGGGCATGTGCTAACTCAGACAACTTGCTGAGGAAGGAATGTTGTCCAACGTGGCCTGGGGATGGTTCTCCTTGTGGAGAGCTTTCAGACAGAGGTTCTTGCAGAGGGGGTCTTCTTTCCGCTGCTCCTCTCGGCCCTCAGTTCCCTTTCTCCGGAGTGGATGACAGAGAGGACTGGCCAGCTGTGTTTTACAATAAGACTTGTAGGTGCTCGGGCAACTTTATGGGATACAACTGCGGGGATTGCAAATTCAACTTTGGAGGACCCAACTGCACGGAAAGAAAGCTGCGCGTCAGGAAAGACATCTTCAAGCTGAGCGCCAGAGAAAACAACCAGTTCCTTGCCTATCTCAATTTGGCAAAATATACCACCAGCCGGGATTTTGTCATTGCCACTGGAACGTATGCCCAGATGAACAACGGCAGCACTCCGATGTTCCGAGACACCAGTGTCTATGACCTTTTTGTCTGGATGCATTATTACGCGTCTCGAGACACGCTCCTTGGAGGCACCAACGTCTGGAGGGATATAGACTTTGCACACGAAGCTCCAGGCTTCCTTCCTTGGCATCGGCTGTTTTTGCTCCTGTGGGAACGTGAGATCCAGAAGCTTACTGGGAATGAAGATTTCAACATACCCTACTGGGATTGGAGAGATGCTGAAGATTGTGGCATCTGTACAGATGAATACATGGGAGGCAGACATCCCAGTCAGCCAAACCTATTGAGCCCAGCCTCCTTCTTCTCCTCATGGCAAGTATGTATAGGCAGGAGGTGGGGAGGAGGGAGAGGAATTATAGATATACTGGTATAGGTATACCAGTATACCTATACTATCTATATGTCGACATCTATATCTATATATCATCTATCTGATAGATAGATAGATAGATAGATAGATAGATA
>NW_015386168.1:211838-217123 GCF_001527695.2 Protobothrops mucrosquamatus | reverse complement strand
CTCTCTCTCTCTCTCTCTCTCTCTCTCTCTCTCTCTCTCCCTCCCTCCCTCCCTCCCTCTTCCCCCCCCCTCTCTCTCTCTTTCAACTGAGCCCCGAATTTCTGTTGCTAAGTGAGACATTTGTTAAGTGAGTTTTGCCCCATTTTATACCCTTTCTAGCCACACTTGTTAAGTGAATCCCTGCAGTTGTCAAGTTAGCAACACGGTTGTTAAGTGACTCCAGCTTCCCCATCGATTTTGCTGGTCAGAAGTTCGCAAAAGGTGATCACATGACCCCAGGGACACTGCTACTGTCATAAATATGAGTCAGTTGTCAAGCGACTTGAATGTTGATCACATGACCATGGGGAAGATGCAACATTGTAACTATGAAAATTTTCAGTGCCATTGTAAGATCCTGATCTCATGTTTTCTTTTCAAAGAAACAGAAAATACACAATGACTGTTACTAGACTAGGTAGGTAGGTAAATATAGATAAATAGATAGATAGATAGATAGATAGATAGATAGGTAGGTAGGTAGGTAGGTAGGTAGGTAGGTAGGTAGGTAGGTAGGTAGATAACCTTTATTGTCATTTTGCCATGCCTTAAAAAAATTCAGAGAAATTGGAATTGTTTCAGAGAAGGACAATAGTGATGATCAGAGAACTAGAAACTGATTCTGGTTGCTGGAATTGGGTAGGTCTAGTTTAATGAGAAGAAGGACAAGTGGTGACAGGATATCTCAGAGGCTGCCACAAAGAAGAGGGAGTCAAGCTATTCTCCAAAGCACCTGAAGGCAGGACGAGAAGCAACGGATGGAAACTAATCAAGGAGAGAAGCAACCTAGAACTAAGGAGGAATTTCCTGACATTGAGAACAATTAATCAGCGGAACAACTTGCCTCCAGAAGTTGTGGGTGCGCCAACACTGGAGGTTTTTAAGGAGAGATTGGACAACGATTTGTCTGGAATGGTATAGGATCTCCTGCTTGAGCAGGGGGTTGGGCTAGATGACCTCCAAGGTCCCTTTCAACACTGTTATTCTGTTATTTATTTCTGTGAAGAGAAGTTGAAAGAGCTGAATAGGTTTAGCCTTGAGGGAGACTGAGGGAGAAGATGAAAGCATTTTTCAAGTACCTGAAAAGATGCCAAATGGAAGAGCTGTTTTCTCTTATTCCTAAGTGCAAAACACCAGTTTCAATTACAGGAAAGCAGTTTCTACCTGATTGTTAGAAAACAGATCCTAGTGGTAGGAAGAGTCCAGCAGTAGAAACAACTAAACAGCTTTATCCTTTACTTGATACGCTATGCTAAGCAGAGACTGAAACTCAGTAGCCATCTGTCTGGCTACTGGCTTTTGTTTGAATCCCTGCGTTGAATAGGTCAGTGATGGCGAACCTTTTAGAGACCCAGTGCCCAAACTGCAACTCAAAACCCACTTATTTATCACCAGGTGCCGGGTAGGTGTGGCCACGGTGGTCATGGCAGACTGGGTGGGCGGGGCCAGGGCGGCGGAGGCCAGTCCCTCACCATCTCCGGGGCATGGCACATGTACCCACAGAGAGGGCTCTGAGTGCTGCCTCTGGCACGCATGCCATAGGTTCGCCACCACTGGAATAGGGCTTGGATACAGATATATGTATATGATTGTATGTATTTGCAACACAATAGCTGCTCAAGCTTTAGCACTCCTTACAGCAATGGTGGCGAACCTATGGCATGCGTGCCAGAGGCGGCACTCGGAGCCCTCTCTGTGGGCACACGTGCCATTGCCCCAGCCTCACCTTCCCCCGCGACCCTCTCCTCTCCAGCAGCCCCCCTGAAGGAGAGTCGCCCCTGAGCGTGACCCACACGGAGCAGCGCAGCCAAGGACATGGCAGCCAGGCAGTATAGACAAGACTCTGCCCTCACACCCCATTCATGCTCAGTTGATGCTGCAGGGCGCGGGCAGAGGGCGTGACTGCCATAGCGCTGCTGGGCTGCCTGGGTGATGTGCGGTGGGCCCTGGAGGCGGTGAGTGGCCCTGCAGGCAGGCGGGGCGGGGGATGAAGGGGTGGAGCGGGGGCGGGGCAGGGGGGTGGAGTGGGGGCGGGACCAGTTTTTGGGCACTCGGTCTCTAAAAGGTTCACCATCACTGCCTTACAGTGTGATAAGATTCCATATTACAGTTAGTCCTCAACTTACAGCCATTTGTCTAATGATCGCTCAAAGTTACAACGGCACTCAGAAAGTGACTTAGGAGGATTTTTCACTCTTACGACTGTTGCGGCCTCCCCACGGTCACGTGACCAAAATTCAGATGCATGGCAACTATTTATGACGGTTGCAGTGTCCCTGGGTCATGAGATCCCCTTTTGTGACCTCCTGACAAGCCCAGTCAATGGGGAAGGCAGATTCACTTCACAACCGTGTTACAAATTTTACAACCGCAGGGATTAACAAGTGTGGCAAGAAAGGTCGTAAAATGGGGCAAAACTCACTTAACAACGGTCTCCCTTAGCAACACAAACTTTGGGCTCAGTGGTGGTTATAAACTGAGGACTACCTTTACAAAATGTATTGGGATTTCTTGTACTCACACGCAGCAGAGAATGGTTGTTTTAGCCTACTTTTAGACTAGAAAGCTATGGAGATCTAGGCTTATCTGGCATATTGCTACAAACATATCATATGAAATGAAGATGATTTATGCCGGTCCTGGGATGTGTATATTCTCGGTGGCAATAGCTCCCTGAAGTCTCAAGATCAGAAATATTGACGAGTTTTGCCATTTGAAATGCTTTTAGCTGACATCCCAAGGGATATTCTGTCTTCCAGCCATAGTGCTTACGATGACTTACAACACATTTTGTTTTTGTTTTTTAAAAAAGGGCGATCGGGATGCAAATACAGTACATCAAAAGGCAAAACACTGGAAGATTAACACTGCAGCAAAGTGGTTTGACCAGCCAGATGATCTTAAACCTCTAGGTAAAATGGGATTCTGAAAACGGTAGAGTTCCATAGGTGGGGTTTTTTTTTTTCAAGAGGCTACTGGACTTTCTTTGTTTTTCCTTGAAGATATTTTGCTTCTCATGCAAGAAACGTCTTCAGTTCAAAATTGAAGGAAAGTCCAGTTGCCTCTTGAAAAAAGCACCTTTGGGATAACCATGACATGGATAACTGAGTATCTCCATAGACAAGAGTTCCATCTGCATCAAAATGTGGATAAATGCTATGGGAAGAATTTGAAATTATAAAAAGTTGGGTGAAGAAGGCAAAACGGAGTGGTTTCCTTGTTCCTATTTTATTTCATTTCAATCAATTGGAATAGAGCTGGAAAGAATCTTGGAGGTCTTCTAGTCCAACCCCCTGCTCAAGTAGAAGACCCTATACCAGGGGTAGGCAACCTCAGCTCTTTTATGACTCATGGACTTCAACTCCCAGAATTCCTGAGTCAGCTATGCTATGCTGACTCAGGAATTCTGGGAGTTGAAGTCCATGAGTCATAAAAGAGCCGAGGTTGCCTACCCCTGCCCTATACCATTTGAAACAAATGGCTGTCCAGTCTCTTCTTAAAAACCTCAAATACTGGAATCCTGCTATTATGTCTCCCCTAATCCTTCTTTTCTCTAGACTAGCCATATGCAGTTCCTATAAGCGTTCTTCTTATGTTTTAGTCTCCAGACCTTTAACATATTAGTTGTTCTTCTCTGAAAAGCATGAAATGAAATGAATTCATTTTTTTGTTAACTAGCAACTCCACTTGGAAAATTTGGGGTGTCCATATAGCCAGATCCTGAAGTTGAAACTCAAGTACTTTGGCCACCTAATGAGAAGGAAGGACTCACTGGAGAAGAGCCTAATGCATGGAAAGATTGAGGGCAACAGAAGAAGGGGACGACAGAGAATGAGGTGGCTGGATGGAGTCACTGAAGCAGTAGTGTGAGCTTCAATGGACTCCAGAAGATGGTAGAGGACAGGAAGGCCTGGAGGAACAATGTCCATGGGGTCGCGATGGGTCGGACATGACTTCACAACAAAGGCTGGTTCTTCAACAGGAATAGTCAGTTGGGTAGAATAGTACGAAACTTAGACATCCCATTGGAAATATGGTAAAATGCCATTATTCCGGTCTTTTCAATATTATTTAAGAGGACCTGGGATTTTCTAGCAGTGATTATCAATTGTATATCAGAAAGTAGTGATTATCAATTGTACATTAGGAAGCAGCGTTGACAAATCAGCACTATTTAAATATTTATTTTTAATCATTTTCTTAAACTTTGTATTGTATTGTATTAGTTGTTTTTAAACTGGCTGTAAGCCACCCTGAGTCCTCCGGGAGAAGGGCGGGGTATAAATATAATTAAAAAAAAAAAAAATTTGATTAGAAACAATTGCATGTAACTGTGATTGCAGAACAGGGTCCAAATAATGCCCTGTGCTTTTCTTTCTTAAAGAAAGTTTTCTTTTACAACCACCTGCAAAGGATAAGGCGTTTGAGGAAGTTAAGGGAAATAATAAGAGGAAAATGTCTTAATTGTAACAATAAATTCAATCTAACAAATTATCAGGATCCAATCTGGGTTGGTCACCCAGACCGGATGATTAGTCTTCCAAGCTTTCGGACTCGTGCTGTGGAGCCCACTCTCAGGGAGTTTCTCTCTCACCAGAATTGTCTGCTTTGGGCTATTCTATGCGTAGTATTTATATGGTGCCTGGTTGGTGTGGCTTCTTATTTGTTGATTGGGTGTTGATGGCTGGCTATTAAGTCGTTGTCGGTTGTTTCCTTGTGCTGCCAAGTCCTTGGCTCCTGATAAGCTGGTGGTAAATCAGCAGTCTTATTGAGTGACAAGAGGCCTGTTTCCCAGCCTTCAATCATTTCCCTGGCTATTTTTGTACTTGCTCGGCCAACAATCTTAGTAGCTGCGAAATTGAAAGTATGTCATTGTTCATTGCAATGTGAGACTATCGATGAATTCAGGTCTCCATGTCTGACCGCTCTCTTGTGTTCTTGTAATCTGATTGCTAGCTTCCTTCCCATCTGTCTTACATAATTACAGGGGCAATCCTTGCAGGGGATTTGGTAGATTACATTAGAGGTATCTCCTAGGATATCCTCCCTCTCTCTCTCTCTCTCTCTCTCTCTCTCTATATATATATATATATATATATATATATATATATATATATATATATATATCTTTCCAAAAACAAACTGTGAACACCAGGAGTATATTAAACTATACAAAGTTTAATAACATAAAACATAAAACAAAACTACACCAAGCTTTCGTCGGACTCCTTCCGACTTCGTCAGGG
>NW_015386168.1:187918-211501 GCF_001527695.2 Protobothrops mucrosquamatus | reverse complement strand
CTCTCTCTCTCTCTCTCTCTCTCTCTCTCTCTCTCTCTCTCTCTCTCTCTCATCTACCTATCCATCTATCCATCCATCCATCCCTCATCATCTGTCTGTCTGTCTGTCTGTCAACTCTTGTCAGAGCTGTCATGTTATGCGTACAACTTAAAATTCAGATGGACTTCTTGGAATCACATCAGTGCAAGCCGGATGAAAACCACACTCCCTGTAGCACTTAAAAAAGAAACGCTGGAGGCTCTTTGTGGTGTCAAAATAACCCCCATTTTGCTGTGCTGCATGCTGGAACTCTGTCAGGCATAGCACAAAACCCAGAAAAGGAAAAGAAAAAGCAAAGAATGCAGGTTGTTTTTTTTCACGGCATCAGATTGGCAAATGCACAAAAGTATTTTTTTTTTATAAAAGCTGGTTCTTTTGCAAGGGTGGGGGGAGCGAAGTGTGTGTGGGGGGATTCGCAAGGGTAACCCTAACTCACCAGCCATAATAAAATGACAGTTACACAAAAGAAAGTCAGGGAACCCTCAAGAGTTGCCAACTGGAGGGGGGGAGGGACCGAGGAGGGGAAGGGAAATCTGCAAAGTTTCTATTTCTAACTCAGATACCTTTCTTCTAAAGAAAAAGAGGCCATACTTTATTCTCGGGAGGCTGTTGCCATGGAAACTGCGATAACTGTGAATGCTGGGTGAAATACTGACTTCTCTTCCCCCCCCCCCGCCACAACCCACCCCAACCTTTAAGTCTTCCTCGGCCAACTGTTGTTAGTCCTTCGCTAAACGAATTTGCAAGCCGTATTTTCCACAGGTTGGCAGGCTTAAGAGGTACCTGCTCTTGACATCAAAGCTATAAAAAAAGCCATTTACTCCCCCCCCCACCCTCCATTTTCCCTGAAGGTGAATGTTGATTGTAATCCACTCAAGTGACAGGTGAGTTTTCCAGTTAGGGCTGAAGGGGGGAAGGGCCTGCTTGAAGGATTTCAGAGTCTGAAGTGTATATATAATAATAAACTTTTATAGAAGTTCCCCCCCACACACACACACATACACAGGACTCCCCTAAATGTCAGAGTCTGGAATTTGCAAGTAAAATGAGGAACTGCACTGGGAAGATTTCCCGCCAGTTTTGGGCCATGAAAAGAAAAATGAAAAAGAAAAAAAAAAGAGGCAGATAAAACATGGGAAAGGAAACACCTACTCACATATTATATAATAATAATAATAATAATAATAATAATAATAATAATAAGAAGAAGAAGAAGAAGAAGAAGAAGAAGAAGAAGAAGAAGAAGAAGAAGAAGAAGAAGAAGAAGAAGAAGAAGAAGAAGAAGAAGAAGAAGAAGAAGAAGAAGAAGAAGAAGAAGAAGGTTGGAAGGGACCTTGGAGGTCATCTAGTCCAACCCCCTGCTCAGGCAGGAAACCCTATACCATTTCAGATGTGTTTGTGTGTATGTGTGTGAGATCCCCTTTTGCGACCTTCTGACAAGCAAAGTCCATGGGGAAGGCAGATTCACTTAACAACCATGTCACTAACTGAACAGCTGCAGTGATTCACTTAACAACGGTGACAAGAATGATCGTAAAATGGGACAAAACTTCCTTAACAAATTGTTTGGCTTAGCAAGAGAAATTTTGGGCTGAGTTGTGGTTGTAAGTCAAGGACTACCCATATCTAAAAATTATGAACAAGTTCCTCAAACATTCCAAGCTGTCTCTCTCCTTTGTCTTGGCATCTTATCATTGCCATTTGACTTGTGATTATTAATCAGTTTAAAAAATCCCAAAGGTGCTTTTTCAAGAGGCAACTGGACTTTCTTGTTTTTCTTTGAAGATGTTTCACTTCTCATCCAAGAAGCTTCTTCAGCTCTGACTGGAGGGTGGGGAATGGAAGGATGTATAATCCTTGCAGACAGCTGGTCATTTGCATTCTTTTAGAGAGTCACTGAGACCACTTGGAGGTTTGCCTGTGTCCTCAGGGTCACCTGAGTTGTGCAAATGGGTGTGGAGCCTTCTTGGAACTGCTGAAAGGACCGTGTTGTAGACTGGAGATAATTGGTGTCATATCCTCCCCCCTCATCTGTCTCCAGTCCAAAATTGCAAAGGGTGCTAAATATGAAAAGCAAACGTGTGTCTGAGTAATCGTCTTTGTATATATATAGAATAGAGCTGGAAGGGACCTTGGAGGTCTTCTAGACCAGCCTCCTGCTCAAGCAGGAGAATCTATACCATCTTAGACAGGTGAATGTCCAGTCTCTTCTTAAAAATCTCCAGTGATGGAGCGCCCACGATTTCTGGGGGTAAGCTGTTCCACTGATTAATTGTCCTCACTGTCAGGAAGTTTCTCCTTAATTCCAGGTTGCTTCTCTCTTTGATCAGTTTGTAACCATTGTTTCTTGTCTTTCCCTCTGGTGCTTTGGTGAATAATGTGACCCCCTCTTCTTGATGGCAGCCCCTCAAATACTGGGATACTGCTATTATGTCGCCCCTATTTCTTCTTTTCTTTAGACTATAGTTAAAATGACACCATCTATGGACAAGAGAGCGGTACCAATAGGCTCCAGACAATTGGGTTTGATTAATTTTGATTTGTTAACTGATAGTTTACACCAATTAATAAATCAAAATTAATTGTGCCAGGATGCTTCATATACTCAGGTTGGTGAGATTCAAACATTGTTGTGTTGGTTTGAAAGGTATTCTCTAAGTTGCAAATCCTGGCTTGCAAAAGATAGTATGAGCATGTTTAATTTAACCTAGTTTTTGATCACCCTTTTGGCATACTGGCTAAAATGTGTCCAGACTGATAGTACTGCCCTTAACATTAGCAGGGAATTCTTCAAATGGCATGGATATGACTAAGGCTGATACCTTTTCTATATTTCTAAATAAAACATTTAAAAGATTATAAAAACCTTAACTGATCAAAACCCTAATGATAGTTGAATTCAATAGCTATGGATCCCAATAAAGGAAAACATTTATAGCTCAGGGTTGAAATGAGGGGTCCTTCGTGATTTCTGAGTTATTTTCTTGCATATGTTTTATTACCCAACTAGGTAACATCATCAGTGCTGCTCTGCAAGACTTAGATTACATATTACACAAAACACATTCTTCATATGTTTTAGGATATAGTAGAAGCAAGAATGATTTGCAAGGCTAGAGAAGTATGGAGATGCAGAGTGAATAAAGCAGATTTAGCTATGTTGTGTTTGGGGTCTTTTAAAAAAAAATCTTATGCTTCTTTTATTGGGCCTTACTTATTCTCACTCTCGTTCTCTGAAAGGGAACAATATGACTCCATTTATATTATGGCATGATTGATTATGTGTGTAAAGTGTACATATATCTCTATAAAGACCTCTGATTGTTGAACTATCAAGAAACCTTGTGTAAAAGCTGGGTGATGGGGAAGTGAAAATTGTTCAGTTAGAACTGAAGATATTTAATGGCCACAGAATACCATGCCTGATTTTTGAAAGGACAGAAGAGAAACACCAAGATGGAGTGGGATGGTGTACCTTCACAAAAGGCATACCTGACTGGCTGGACGTATTTTGTGTTTAGACAGACAGACAGACAGACAGACAGACAGACAGGGACAGAGGGATAGGGATATGGATAGGGATAGGGATAGGGATAGGGATAGGGATAGGGATAGGGATAGACTGGACAGGGGAATAAAGATTTCCCCTGTCCAGTCATGTGTGCCTCTAGGGGCCGGTACTCATCTCTGTTTCTTAGCCGAGGGAGCCAGAGTTGTCCAAAGACATGTGGCCAGCATGGCTATACACCAAGGTGCACAAAACGCTCTTACCTTCCCACCAAAGTGGTAGCTATTTATCTACTTGCATTTGCATGCTTTCGAACTGCTAGGTGGGCAGGAGCTGGGGCAAGGAATGGGAACTCAACCCATCACACAGGGATTGGGTCTTGAACCCAAGCTGTCAACTTTCCAGCTGACAAATTCAGCATCTTTAACCACTGAACCACTGCACCCCTACAGGATAGGCAGAGGCAGAGATGGGGGATAGGGATAGATAGATAGATAGATAGATAGATAGATAGATAGATAGATAGATAGATAGATAGATAGATAGATAGATAGATAGATAGATAGATAGATAGATAGATAGATAGATAGATAATGAGAGAGAGAGAGAGAGAGAGAGAGAGAGAGAGAGAGAGAGAGAGAGAGAGAGAGAGAGAGATGATACAAATGTTCAATTTGTATGCCCACCCATCTCATCTATGTGATTCTGAGCAGTCACAACAGATAAAACTGATCCAATAAAGCTCTCTTTCATAGATACGACCGATAGGATGCCTCTCTGGCTGATTTTGATGGAACGGGTAGCTGTACCTGGAGAGAGGTGGTCTCACAAACATATATATGTAGTAGAGCCCACAAAAACAGCTGACACTGTACTAGCGTGGAGGACGTGTTACTGGGTTCAGCTCTTTCTATTTTTCATTGCAGAATTATTTATGCACAAACACACAAGCACACACCTCCAGGCCCCTGCAAAATTGCGATTCGTCTTGACAAAGTATATCCTCCTATGTTAATATATAAAGTTCCAAAGGCATAAAAACAAGGTAAAAAAGAAAAAAAATGCAGGGACCTTGGGAAAGATGGCTTTCTTAACTTGGTGAGATTGATTCCTTTGAGATTGCACCACTTTCTTGTCTCGACTCGTCTGTGAGCTTCATTTTCACAAATGAGAAATCAGAAAATCGTTAACTCGATGCCATCTCTCTGGAAAATTCACTGTTCAGGAGGAGCAACTTTCCCTAATTAGGATGAATCAAAATTCCAAACATTAAACGATGTTTGGCTTTTTAGAACGGTAGCTCGCTGTGTAAACTTGTAGCATGACAATCGGTGTTGTGTGGGACATGTTTGGTATTCTGTACTTTTGAAATCTTTATAAGTATGAAAACACATTAATAGAAAGGTTAGAAACGAAGTAAGGGTGGGCGTTTCTTTGGAATGTCAAAATTCGCCAGGAAGAAATACTGTTGTCATAACAACATGAAGCAAAGGCCAGATTTTGACTTAGTTCTTTGCAATAATTCTGACAGTGATGGTAGAATTGTTCTTTATTGACACAGTGCATAAAAGACAGGAAAAAACGAGAAGAAAACAAGTGCACGTCTCAAAACTCTCTGGCGATGAAGAATAGGGAGAATCCTCTGGGTTTCTTTTTTGTAATGGCATTTGGGTCACGGTAAGGAATCGGTCCCTTTAACAGGTGCTTTAATACAGGGCTTTTCAACCTTTTCACCCATTGTACCACTTTTGGGATATGGCAACATCCGAGTACCACCAGTCAAAAACTTGACCGAAAAAAAGAAAAAAAGTGATAAAGTACAGGTAGTCCTCGACTTACAACAGTTCGCTTAGTGACTGTTTGAAGTTACAATGCCACTGAAAAAAGTGCCCACCAAGCCACAGCCGAGCAAGACACCTGCCTGCCCACCTGGCAGCGCTCTTCCTCCTGTCCGAGGTTTTCATTGTTGTGAGCATTTCTGTTGAGGATTGGCAGTAGGTGGAGTGGGGGGGGGTGTTTGGTTTTTATTCCCCCCCCCCCCCGTCTGCTGGGTGATTGCAGCAGGTTTTGGTCACTTCACATGATCCTGGGACACTGTGACCGTCATAAATATGAATCAGTCGCCAAGCATCTGAATGTAAATCACAAGACCCTGGAGATGCTGCAACATTCCAGCTGATCAGCTCTTCTTCTTGGCTCAGCAGAAGCGCCAGGATCAGTGCTGCTTTCCAGCTGATTGGTGCTTCTTCAGGGCTCAACAGAAGCACCAGGATCAGCGCCGAGCTCCAGTTGGAGCCTGGTGTTGATCCTGGCACTTCCACTGAGCCCTGACAGTCCCGAAGAAGTGCCGATCAGCTGGAAAGTGGCACTGATCCTGGCGCTTCCGCTGAGCCCTGACAGCCCTGCAGCTCCAGCCATCTCTCGCTCAGGCTTGTGCCACCGGTTCAGCTCATTCCCCTCCCCACAATCACTTTTCTAGGATGGTCGCGTACCACCTGCCAGGTGCCAATGTACCACAGGTGGTACCCGTACCACTGGTTGAAAAGCCCTGCTTTAATAGTCTGAAAAAAAATATTGAGTGATGAAAATGCAGAGCAAAGCAAAAACAGCCTGATTCTAAAATGAAACCTGGCTTTAGGCCCGTGGTGGCAAACCTATGGCACGCGTGCCACAGGCGGCACTCAGAGCCCTCTCTGTGGGCACGCGCGCCATCGCCCCAGTCCTAGGCCTTCAGCTGGGTTTTATAAAACCTTTTCGCTTTAGGCCTCCGCCGCCGTGTGCAAAAAAATAAAAGGTTCAATCAATCAATCAATTTCAACTTCTCGCGGTAAAAAAAAAGACCTCGCAAAGTTGGAATTGATTGATTGAACTTTTTAGTCCCACCCACCCAGTCTGCCGTTACCACCACAGCCACGCCCACCCAATGGGCCACACCCACCCAATGGGCCACACCCATCCAATGGGGCACGCCCACCCGGCACCCGACGATACATAAGTGGGTTTTGGGTTGCAGTTCGGGCACTCGGTCTCTAAAAGGTTCGCCATCACTGCTTTAGGCCATGCCAATAGAAGCAGGTGTCTATGGAGATTCTCAGTCATTCAAGTCATGGTTGTGCCAACGGTGCTTTTTCAAAAAGGCAAACTGGATTTCGTTTTTCCTTGAAGACGTTTCACTTCTCATCCCAGAAGCTTCTTCAGTTCTGTCCGAAGAAAAAGTCAGAACTGAAGAAGCTTCTTGGATGAGAAGCGAAATGTCTTCAAGGGAAAAAGCAAAATCCGGTTGCCTTTTGAAAAAACAGCTTTGGGACAAGAGAAGCCTGGTTTTCCAGCACTGTGTCTCAATCTGTACTCAAGTACCCTCACTTAATTCTAAATATCCCCCACGGAAAGAAATGGCTACCCATTCCATTGTTCTGCCTAGAAAACCAAATAGATACTTGCAGCAAAAACAATGTCATGGTTCCGAAAGATGAAACTCTTCAAAGAATTTTGAGGCATTGCTTACCTTAAAGAATCTTTATTTGAGCAGCATAGCTTCGGCGGGTACATAGTCGAAGCCAAAATCTGACTTCCCCTCCCTTCAGCACATGGATCAAAGCACAATTCCCTCCTACAACTAACCGTCATAAATCACATTCTCCATTTAGTTTGAAATGCTGGCTTTCCGCCCAGTTCTTTATCCCACCATGCCTTATCAGTTCTTATTACAATATTGTATGTCTAACTAACTCCCATCACATTCCTCCCCCTCCCCCAGTATCATCTAATTCTAAGAGTAAAGCATAAGAAAGAAAAAGGCTGCATCTCCCTATGTTGTCAAAGCAAGAACATCCAATGTTAGCAGCATTGACAAACTAAAAGCGTGGAGAATGACTACCACCATCACCCTGCCTTGGATGAAAGATATCCAAGAAACTATGTGAGAACAGAAGACAGCATACAGAGACTTCTCAACTTACAACCGTTCAAGGTTATAATGGCACCATGACACTTACAAGTCTTTACACTAAGGACCATTGAAGCATCCCCAGAGTCACGTGATCCACATTTGTGCACTTGGCAACTGATCATTGATGAACGTTGCAGCATCCTGTGGTCATGTGATTGCTATTTGTGGCCTTCCCAGTTGGCTTCCAACAAGCAAAGTCAATGGGAGAACCTTAACAACTGCAGTGATTTCCCTTAACAACCATGGCAAAACAGATGGCAAAATCAAGTGTGGCTCACACTGGTCCCAATTGTGGCTATAAGTCAAGGACTACCCATATGTGATTAATGTCAGAAGGATTAAGACACCACCTCTGGGTTTGTTCCAAGGCAGAAATGAAACACAACAATCAATGCAGACTCAAAAATATGTTATATTCAATATCACCCAATTCTTTTTTTGGGTGGGGTGGGGTGACTGCATCACTTCTATTACTGGAATAACAAAGTTGAAAGGGACCTTGGAGGTCTTCTAGTCTAACCCTCTGCTCAAGCAGGAAACTCTATACCAGCGGTTCTCAAACTATGGGTCGCGACACCATTTGGGATCAATCGACCATTTCATGGGGGTCGCCAATCAAGGCTGTCCGCCGTTTTTTTTCCCTTTTCCGGCGGGTGCCTTACCTCCCTTGAACTGGGCCAGCTGGTGGTCGGCCTGCTCCATCTCTACCGTTTGCCAGCTACGCCTCGGCCGGCGCAGGGGGCGGAACCATGCATGTGCGGCTCTCCCGCACAGGGAAAGTCCTCAACTTACGACCGGTTGGGTAGTCCTCGACTTACGACCGGTTTAGTCCTCGACTTATGACCGGTTTAGTCCTCGACTTACGACCGGTTTAGTCCTCGACTTACGACCAGTTGGGGGTCGTGGCATTAAAAAGGTTGAGAACCACTGCTCTATACTATTTCAAATAAATGGTTATCCAGTTTCTTCTTTAAATCCTCTAATGATGGAGCCTCCATACCTTCTGAAGGGAAGCCATTCCACTGGTTAATTGTTCTCACTGTCAGGAAATTTCTCCTTAGCTCTAGGTTGGTTCTCTTCTTGATTAGTCTCCATCCATCTTCAGGTGCTTTGGAGAATAGCTTGACTCCCTCTTCTTTGTGGCAGTCCCTTAGATATTGGAAGACTGCTACCATGTCATCCCTAGTCCTTCTTTTCATTAAATTAGACACGTTCTCTTTAGGTCTCTGAAGTTTGGAAATTTAGCCAATTGTTATCAAGAGAATGCAATGTACTAGCCCAGGGGTAGGCAACCTTGGTTCTTTTCTGACTTCTGGTCTTCAATACCCAGAATTCCTGAACCAGCCATGCTGACTCAAGAATTCTGGGAGTTGAAGTCCACGAGTCATAAAAGAGCCAAGGTTGCCTACCCCTGTACTAGCCCATTGCAAACAAAGGTTTCCTTATCTTAAGAGTGAAAGCAGATGCCTTCTTATTTATAACTAAACAAATGTCTCTTTATCTAAAGCGAAAACAGCTATGTTTTTCAATGCATAAGATATATGCCTTCCTTTGCATGGGTATGCTATAGGATGTCTCTGTTTGTTTCAGATGAAGAGAGCCAGTCTTTTCTTTCTATAAAATGGATAGTGCCTATTCAATTTTTAAACATATAAGGAAAGCATTCAAACAGTAGCATTGCTATTCATGGTGAGCCAGAATAAAAGCCAAAAGGATGTTCCATTGTCAATGTATCTAGAGAAAAAAAAGAACTTTTGAGGTATGTATACTGTATACTAGGGCAAACTTGATTTTTTTTTTAAAAAAAAAAATACTTTTTATTGAAGAAATGTTAAACAATACGAATATTAGAAAAGAAGGAAAGAAAATAAGAGAGAAAAGTGAATCAGTAAGAAAGAAAATAGAAAAAGAAAGGAAAAAAAAGATTATAAAGAAATGGCGTCTGATCTTTTTGGTAGCAGTTATAAATAGATTTTGTTTTTATCCGCTCCACGGTTAATTCATAATTTCCTTTTTTCCATAAACTAAATTTTATAATCTTCACACCCATAATTCACAAGCACATTTTCTCTCTCTCTCTTTTTTTTTTCCAGAGAAAAATCCATAAGGAGTTTCCAGTCACTGATAGATGTAGTTGTTTATCTTTCTCTAACCAAACCAGTTAATTTTGCCAACTCTGCTCATTCTGTCATCTTCATGAGCCATTCCTCCAATGTGGGTATTAGTGAGTCTTTCCATTTTTGTGCATATAAGAGTCTAACAGCAATACTCACATATAAAAATCTTTTCTAATGATTCTTTTCTAATTGACTATCCATTGCAGGTAGCTCTTCACTTACAATCTTTTGTTTAGTGACTGTTCAAAGTTACAAGAGCACTGAAAAACAAGTGTCTTATGATGGTTTTTCACACTTGATAGCAGTTTTCCAATATCTCAGGGGCTGCCACAAAGAAGAGGGAGTCAAGCTATTCTCCAAAGCGCCTGAAGGCAGGACAAGAAGCAATGGATGGAAACTCATCAAAGAGAGAAGCAACCTAGAACTAAGGAGAAATTTCCTGACAGTTAGAACAATTAACCAGTGGAATTAACCATCTGCTTCCAGAAGCTGTGAATGCTCCAATATTGGAGTTTTTAAGAAGAGACTGGACAGCCATTTGTCTGAAATGGTATAGGGTTTCCTGCCTGAGCAGGGGGTTGGACTAGATGACCTCCAAGGTACCTTCCATCATCATCATCATCATCATCATCATCATCATCATCATCATCATCATCATTACAATGTATCAGCACATTCTACTTTGTGTATTTGAGGACATTTTTGTTTGTTTGTTCCTTATGATGCTACACATTTCCCTCCAGAGTTCATCAGATGGTCTGTTTACCAAATATAATCCATTCCTTCCTTTTCCTTCAGCACATAATTATATAGAAATTGCTGTGATTGTATCTTGTTGGCTTGAAGATTTGGCTTATTTTCTTCAGTGTAGGTTGTAGTTTTAAAAAAGATGTTTGTAAGACACAATCAGCAACTGCTTTACTTTTTATAACTGACCAAAGAGAAAAGCAACCTGGAATTAAGGAGAAACTTCCTAACAGTGAGGACAATTAACCAGTGGAACAGCTTGCCTTCAGAAATCGTGGGCGCTCCATCACTGGAGATTTTTAAGAAGAGACTGGACAGTCACTTGTCTGAGATGGTATAGGTTCTCCTACTTCAGCGGGGGGCTGGACTAGAAGACCTCCAAGGTCCCTTCCTGCTTCTATTCTATTCTGTTCTATTCTGTTCTATTTTATCTGACCTACAAATGATCAAGACAAATTGGTGCCAGATAAGAGTCAACGGACTTCAAGGGGCCTGGACGTAGGTCTATTATGGAGCAGTAGATACTCCAAAGTGTTGATGTGTTTGACCCCACCCTTGTGTTCAGCCTGGTCATCGCCTACACTCATCTTTGAACTATACTGTACACAACTATTATTTATGGAGTATCCTAAACAATAAGATTAGATTGTGTGTCCTTGATTTTTGCATCAAGTGCACTTTTTCCATTATGTGTATCTTCCCAAATTGCTATGAAATGCATGTCTTCCTGGGATCAAGTCCCATTAAACACACTCAGTAAATTTATTTCTGAATAAATTTATTTAACAATCTTTGCTAACCTGGAATACATTATGTGTTTTTCATTTGGTATTAGATTTCTGGTTCCATAATGTTCATCTTTTAAGTTCCATACAACCAAGCTAAAATGCTAGTTGGGGGATAATGGGAATTGAAATCTAACAGGTGCATGTAGAATGAATTGATAGGATAATGTTGTATACCAATAGAAGAGAATATATATAGCTTAGGGTTGAACTGTAGGATCCTTAATGCTTTCTGAGATTGATTGTTTTCTTACAGACATTTCATTACCCAACCAGTAGCATCATCAGTGCACTGAAGATATTACCTAGTTGGGTAATGAAACATCTTCAAGAAAACAACCATGCTCAGAAAACACCAAGGACCACACAAAATGTTTTATAATTTCCACCGTTCATAATATCGCTCAAGCTAAGACATTTTTTTAAGAATGATTATTTTTACTGATGTATTATCTGCTGCGAATCATTTCCAATACTTTAATTAAGACATGTATATATTCATTAGCAAACAAGGAGACAGCATCCATTCATACGACACTAAAACATTCCACTACTAGAATATAAAAAATATACAATAACTGAACTGACAGCAACAGCCTCAGTTTCATGGCAAATTTTATTTGATCGAAAGATAGTTCTTTGTTAATCTATAAGTGAATACATATTGGGACATACTGTACATCTGTTAGAGCACAGGTCTTCAAACCTGGCAACTTTAAGACTTGTGGACTTCAACTCCCGGAATTCCTCAGCTAGCATAAGGAATTCTGGGAATTCTTCCCTTGAAATTCTGAGGAATTCTGGGAGTTGAAGTCCACAAGTCTTAAAGTTACCAGCTTTGAAGACCCCTGTATTATAGCCACGCTTACTGATCTTATGAAGGACATTTGCAGATGCTTGTTTGTGCAGGATCCAATCTGGATCAGTCACTGGGACCAGAGGTTTAGTCTTCCAAGCTTTCAGACTTGAGCTGGAGCCCATCCTCAGAGAACTTCTCTCTACCAAGCAGGCACAGCCACACTTCTCTGTGCATTAATGATTCACCTGTGGAGATGGTTACCAGCATCAAATTCCTGGGAGTGCAGCTAACGAGCAGGCTGGCTTGGTCACTCAAAAGTGAGAAACTGGTGAAGCGGGCACAGCAGCGCCTGCATTTTCTGCGTCGCATGAGAAAAGCACATCTTCCTTCCCCTGTCCTGACCACTTTCTACAGAGCGACGATCGAGAGCATCCTGACATACGACATCACAGTCTGGTTTGGAAGCATCACTGCTTCAGACAGGAAGGTGGTGCAGAGAGTGGTGAGGACAGCGGAAAAGATCATTGGCAGTTCTCTCCCTCCCATCCAGGACATAGCACAGAAGCGTTGCTTGAGCAGGGTCCGTAAGATTATCTGGGACACTACGCATCCTCTTCATGACCTGTTTTCCTTGTTACCTTCTGGGAGGAGGCTTCGTAGTATCCATAGCAGAACATCCAGATTCAGCCATAGTTTCATTCCATACAGCATTAACCTTGTGAACTCTCAAGCTTCCTCCTTCCATTATATATTCAAGATGGACAGTATTTAATATTTATTTGCTATGTATATGTAGGGGTGTGTACATATGTTGTACATAGTATGTTTAGGTGTGTGTCATGTATGTGTTTCATTTTGAGAGCGGGCAACTAAATTTCATTTTTGATGTGTGCCGTTGTGCCCACAGTAAAAAAAAATGACAATAAAGGTTATCTTATCTTATCTATCTTACCAGAAGACTAAATCTTTTGTCCCGGTGACCAACTCAGATTGGATCTTGCAACATTATCCTGGGATACCTAAATTTGCCTGCCTTCTTGCTTGTTTATCTACGCAGATCTCCCGATCTGAGTTGGAACTTCATGGTTTTGAAGTTTGAATCGGTCTTCCGTATCCTCTTTTAGGTCATCTGCACTCACTCGGAAGAGTACAATAGCCGCCAAGCACTCTGTAATGGAACGAATGAAGGGCCAGTCCTTCGAAATCCTGGCAATCATGATAAAAGAAGAACGCCTCGGCTTCCGACTTCAGCTGATGTCGAATTCTGCTTACGTCTGACGCAATATGAAACTGGGACTATGGATAAAATGGCTAACTTCAGTTTCCGGAATACCTTGGAGGGTAAGGTTTACTCCTCTTTTCATGATTTCTAACGCAATATTGTGTACCAGTTTTAGAGGTAGTCCTCTTTTATGTTTTGTTATACATTTTATATGCTGGATTTTTACGCATTAATACTATATTCTGTTATGTCATGTGAAATATGTAGATGATCCTCGACTTATGGGTCCCCAATTGAGCCCAAACGTCCTGTTGCTAAACAAGACAGCACTTTACAATGCCTTGGTAAGGCCACACTTGGAATACTGCATCCAGTTTTGGTCACCACGGTATAAAAAAAGATGCTGAGACTCTAGAAAGAGTACAGAGAAGAGCAACAAAGATGATCAGGGGACTGGAGGCCAAAGCATATAAGGAACGGCTGCTGGAATTGGGTATGTCTAGTTTAATGAAGAGAAGGACGAGGGGGGACATGATAGCAGTCTTCCAGTATCTCAGGGGCTGCCCCAAAGAAGAGGGAGTCAAGCTCTTCTCCAAAGCGCCTGAAAGCAGGACAAGAAGCAACGGATGGAAACTCACCAAGGAGAGAAGCAACCTAGAACTAAGGAGAAACTTCCTGACAGTTAGAACAATTAACCAGTGGAACAACCTGCCTCCAGAAGCTGTGAATGCTCCAACACTGGAAGTTTTTAAGAAGAAACTGGACAGCCATTTGTCCGAAATGGTATAGGGTTTCCTGCCTGAGCAAGGGGTTGGACTCGATGACCTCTAAAGTCCCTTCCAACTTTATTATTATTATTATTATTATTTTTATTATTAAATTAGTTTTGTCTCTACTCATTCTGGTGAGAGAGAAGTTCCCTGAGGATGGATTCCAGCATGAGTCCAAAAGCTCAGAAAACTAAACTGGTCCCGGTGACCGACCCACATTGGATCCTGCAACATTATCCTAGGACACGTTTATTTGCCTCCATTCATCAAAGTTTAGTATTTATATTTTATTTTATATTTCTCAAACAGAGTTCTCTCATCCCGCCAATATAATCCAACCCCCTGCTCAAGCAGGAAACCCTATATCAGTTATGGCGAACCTTTTAGAGACCGAGTGCCCAAAAACCGCCTTGCCCCTGCCTCGCCCCGCCTCTCCTGCCCGCAGGGCCATCCACCGCCTCCACGGCCTGCCACAGCAGATCGCCCAGGCGGTCCAGCAGCGTCATGGTGGCCACGCCCTCTGTCCATGCCCGCAGCATCATCTACACGTGATGGGGCACGAGGGCGGAGTCTTGTCCTTGCTGCCCGGCTGCCATGTCCTTGGTTATGCTGTTCCACGCAGGCTGCACCCGGGGCAACTCTCCTCCTGGGGGCTTCTGGTGAGGAGGTGGCCACAGGGGGTGATGGGCTGCGGCAATGGTGTGTGTGCCCACAGAGAGGGCTCTGAGTGCTGCCTCTGGCACGCGTGCCATAGGTTCGCCACCACTGCCCTATATCAATTCAGACATGTGGTTGTCCAATCTCTTCTTTAAACGTCCAGTATTGGAGCACCCACAACTTCTGGAGGCAAGTCATTCCACTGATTAATTGTTCTGTCAGGAAATTTCTCCTTAGTTTTAGGCTAGATCTCTCCTTGATTAGTTTCCATCCATTGCTTCTCATCCTGCCTTCAAGTGCTTTGGAGAATAGCTTGACCCCCTCTTCTTTGTGGCAGCCCCTTAGATATTGGAACACTGCTATCATGTCACCCCTAGTCCTTCTCTTCATTAAACTAGGCACCAGTTCTAGGGTCATTAAGAAAAAGAGAATCTTCTCTGCAAATTCTATTAAAGGACAAAATTTTGGAGAACTTATCCTGGCTAGGATGTAATGTCTTTAGATTTATGCAGGAGGGATGTGTGAATTAGCTTTTAAATGATTCAAAATCTATTTTGATTCAGATTCAGATGGTCAAATGTATTAATGTGGACCAGTGATTTTTCTCTGCGTGTGCATGCCTTCAACTCAGTCATGACTCACGATGGCTGTGTGGTCTAGTCCTTTCTGTTTTCTTGCCAAGATTTCAGAAGTGGTTTGCCATTGCTTCCTTCCTAGGGCTAAGAAGAAGTGATTGGCCCAGGATCACCCAGCTGTCTTTGTGCAACTGTAATTGACTCTTGACTCAGTGATTAAATTAGGAAAATTGAGTCCATTTGATGTAAGACTTTGAATCAGAGTATCTAATTGGGTTGATTTAATTCAGAAAGACCCTGTGCAATTGGATCTAAATCCCTGATTCACTTCAAAAGGCCAATTCAGCAAAACACTAATTAATTATAAGATGGGCATCAGTCACCGATGTAATAAGGATGAAAAAAAAGAGAGAACTTCAGTTTTAAGCTGGATCAACAGAAGCATAATTCTAAATAATGGGAAGGGATTGATCCACATCCATTTTCTTCTGCTTTCACATCAAATCTTCCGTTCGATTCTGGAGGTCAAACTTTAAGAAGGATTCAGAGAAATTGGAACCAATATATAAAAATCAATAGGAATGACCAGGGGTTAGACATTAATCTCTCTGAAAAAAGAGACTGAAAGATTTGATATGTATTCACATGAATGATTGACATATCAAAGAAAGCTAAGACTTGTTATCATGGCAGAGGGCAGGATAAAGGCTTGTGTGATCCACTAGAGACTGAAGTATATATTTAAAAAGCTTTAATTTGGCAGGGGATCATAGTTGAACTCAATGGCCTCCCTACTATATTCAAGTACCAAGGATCACACTTTAAGGAGGACTGAGACAAATTGGAGTGGGTTTGGGGAAAGGCAATGCTTCAATCTTAATCCCTGCATGGAACAACAAGTTGGATTCAACAATTTCAATGATCCTGTGATTAATAATAATAATAATAATAATAATAATAATAAAGTTGGAAGGGACCTTGGAGGTCATCTAGTCCAACCCCCTGCTCAGGCAGGAAACCCTATACCATTTTGGACAAATGGCTGTCCAGTATCTTCTTAAAAACTTCCAGTGTTGGCGCATTCACCGCTTCTGGAGGCAGGTTGTTCCACTGGTTAATTGTTCTAACTGTCAGGGGTGTTCAGGGAGGGGTAGCACCTCTGGTGGAGGGCATGTCGTGCCTTTTTTAGGGCAGCTCATACACCTTTGGTCCCCACCTGACACTCAGCTCTCACCTGTGGCTCCTAGTAGCTATAACATGCGCAGCGACCACACCCCGGGCAACAGCTTCGACAGGCTGGCCAAACCAGGTTGAGAGTAGCCGTTGTGTCTTTGACATTCGGTGAGCAAGGGATCTGTCTATCCCAAGCATGTGAAGACAGACTCTGGCGGATTGAGCGGATGAGACCTATTAAAATAGGACCAACGATCATGAAGGCAGTTTCTGCAAGCGACGTGGTACGCTGAGAGCACGGCAAGACACGAAAGATGCCCTGGTCAACCACTGCGCCCAGCCCATCTCCAGCTGTCTCGACTTTTGTCCTGCCATTGGAACAAGATGGAATCTGGGAAGAGAGAGTGAGGCTGACTATGCGCACCTCTCCCTCACTTTAATCCAATCCACGCGCAAGTCTTGACATCTTGACTTTCCCTAACTCCAGCAACCTGTTTCAGAATTAAACATAAAAAAAGAAGCACCGAGCAGCTGATTCTCTCCGCCACCTGGCTTACATAGCTTCTGTATTCAAATGGCCTCTCCAAAGGCCACTGGCTCTACTACGGCTCTCCTACCTAGAGCAAAATAAAACAGAATCCCTCATAAAATAAAGATCAAGAGCAGCAATAGTGTTAGATAATATTTTATGACTTGTGCAATGGTGGTGGTGGAGGAGGAGGAAGGTGTGCTGGATGTGTTGAGTTATTTGGAAAAATAATACAGGTAGGCCTCGACTTACAACAGTTCATTCAGTGACTGCTTGAAGTTACAACGCCACTGAACAAAGAGACTTATGATGATTTTTCACACTTACAACCGTTGCAGCATCCCCATGGTCACCTGATCAAAATTCAGATACTTGGCCAATTCAGATATTTATGAGGGTTGCACTGTCCTGGGGTCATGTGATTCCCCCCTGCTTGACTTCAGACAAGCAAGGTCAATGGAGAAGCTAGCTTCACTCAACAACCATGTTACTAATTTAACAGTTGCAGAGATCCACTTAACTACTGCAGCAATAAAAGTCGTAAAATGGGGCAAAACTCACCTAACAAATCTCTCGCTTAGCAAAGGGAAGTTTTTGGGCTCCATTGCGGTCATAACTCAAGGACTACCTGTGCATCTGCTGATTAGTTCAGCTTGTGAACTGGAACGGAAGATAACATCTTGTCTTGACAGCAATTTCCACTATCACTCTAGTCCAGGGGTAGGCAACCTTGACTCTTTTCTGACTCGTGGACTTCAACTCCCAGAAATCCTGAGCCAGCCATGCTGAGGGGAAAGGGAAAGTTTCCAAGCTGAGCCATGCTGGATCAGGAATTCTGGGAGTTGAAGTCCACGAGTCATAAAAGAGCCAAGGTTGCCTACCCTTGCTCTAGTCATTGTGACCATTGCCTTCAAACCTGAACCCAAGAGGTCCTTAAATGATACTATTTCTCGGTGATTACTAAAATCTTGGCCTACTTTTATGCATTTCTGTGGTGCAGAGCTGTGGTGGCGCAGTGGTTAGAATGCAGTATTGCAGGCTAATTCTGCCCACTGCCAGGAGTTCGATCCTGACCGACTCAAGTTTGCATCAGCCCTTCCATCTTTCCGAGGTTGGTAAAATGAGAACCCAGATTGTTGGGGGCAAATGTGCTGATTCTGTAAACCGCTTAGAGAGGGCTGTAAAGCCCTCTGAAGTAGTATATAAGTCTAAGTGCTGTTGCTGTTGCTATTGCTATTTCAAGCCCCATTCAGTGTATCTCCTCAAACTTCACCCAGCAGACATAGCTGTACAGCTGGTTTTCTAATATTTTTTCTTACCTGGATACTATTAGAAGCATCAACTCCTTGAGGCACTGATGTTCAAAAAAAAGGCACCACCTTCTGTTACTGGTGAGCCCAGAGCTATCTCAGAAATTCTGTCAACTTTCCCCACCAGAATAAATGTTAGAAAAATATGTGTGCCTCTTAAATATTCAAACTGTTTACTACGTTCCTTTGATCTGTAGCTCCTCTGCTTTTTCAGCTTCATTGGTTATGCAGATTTTCAGATAAGGAGTCTGAAACTGCATGGTCTATAATAATGGGCATGGAATCAATATCCAATGCATTTCAGCTCTTCTTGTTTCATTAAGCCACACTTCCAGCCACCTGGCCGACAGCGCCACAGGAGTTATAATTGATAGTGGTGTAACCCACAGGCATTGTAAACAAAGCCTAATCCTAAACTTCATAGGTTAGAGAAATGAGAAAGTAACAGAATGAAAGTTAACAGAGACAAAATGCAATGTTCCTTGCTTAGGAAATTGAATATGTGTTGGCAGCTTGATGTAGCTGACAAATATTCATAGAACTCATTGAATAACAAACTTGGAAGGCACCTTGGAGGTCATCCAATCTTACTCCCTGCTTGAGCAGAATACCCTATACCAGTGATGGTGAACCTTTTAGAGACTGAGTGCCCAAAAACCGGCCCACCTGCCCTCGCTGCACTCCCGCTCTGCCCCATCCCACCCTCTCTGCCCCATTTCACCCCCAGCCCAGCCGCACCCACCCACAGGGCCACCCACTGCCTCCACAGCCCGCCGCAGATTGCCCAGATGGCCCAGCAGCACCATGGCAGCTATGCCCTCTGCCCGTGCCCCGCAGCAGCATCTACACGCGATGGGGCACAAGGGCGGAGTCTTGTCCCTGCTGCCCGGCTGCCGTGTCCTTGGCTGTACTGCTCCATGCCGGCTGTGCTCAGGGTGACTCTCCTCCGGGGGAGCTGCTGGTGAGGAGGGGGCCACGGGGGGAGGTAGGGCTGGGGCGATGGTGTGAGTGCCCACAGAGAGGGCTCTGAGTGCCGCCTCTGGCACTCATGCCATAGGTTTGCCACCACTGCCCTATACCATTTCAGACAAATGGCTGTCCAATCTCTTCTTGAAAACTCCGGTGATGGGGCACCCACAATTTCTGAAGGCAAGCTGTTCCACTCGTTGATTCTTCTCTCATTGTTAGGCAATTTCTCCTTAGTTCTAGGTTGCTTCTTTCCTTGAATAGTTTTTATTCATTAGTTCTTGTCTTGCCTTCTGGCACTTTGGAAAATAGTCCTCCCCCCCCAGATAAGAAGCGAAATGTTTTCGAGGAAAAAAAGGAAGAAAGTCCGGTTGCCTTTTGGAAAAGCACCTTTGGGACATTCAGCAACAAGCAGCCTGAGAGTAAAAATTCTGTGGCTTTCACAGCCAAACACTTTCAGGTGGGGGGCAAGGGATATCACAAAGGAAACTCTGTGTGAAAAGACCCTTAAATAAGGTCCACTGCTGTCGCTTCTCACCACTTCATTTCCCCTTAATTTACAGGCTTTGCGAGTCCAAGTACTGGAATATCAAATTTGTCACAGAGTAGTCTACACAATGCACTACACATTTACATGAATGGCTCCATGTCTCAGGTCCAGGGTTCCGCCAATGATCCCATCTTCATCCTGCACCATGCCTTTGTTGACAGGTAAGTTGGACACTTCATGATAAAAAATGATATCTTCCATGGGATGATAAAAGATATCACAATAGTTGGATATATTGCATATGGATTAGAAGAATTTATATCTAAATTTATATTTATATCTATATTAAGAATTTAGTCTGTCCCATAGATAATATGCTAGAAAGTATGCCAGATGAAGACTCTACTATCTATGTTCTATTGGTATCTGTCTAGAATAGAAAGGAATAGGGTAGAAGTAGAGTAGAGTAGAGTAGAACAGAACAGAACAGAACAGAATAGAATAGGGTAGAAGTAGAGTAGAGTAGAGTAGAGTAGAGTAGAATAGAATAGAATAGAATAGAATAGAATAGAATAGAATAGAATAGAATAGAACAGAACAGAACAGAACAGAATAGTTCTTTATTGGCTAAGTGTGATTGGACCATTACAGAAATGTGTCCATTACATTTATTCAATCAGAAGCAGGTCAGTCAGTTTAGGGTTGCAGTTGATGCCTCTGAAGTAATAGCACTGTTTAAATTGTTTTAATCATCTAAATATGTTCCATATCAACAAAATTAAAGAAAACAAGTTGAGTTTAAATAAATAAAAAAGGGTCTAAGCACTCATAGTTTCCCCAACTACACTTAAAAGATGCATATCAAGCTGTCCCTTCTTCTGCCTTTAGTTCTCTGACTAAAGCAAATTTTCTAACCTTTTACTATCAAGAAATGCCATCCAGCTCAAAGGGAATTCTTTATAGGGAATCTCTCCCCCCCCCACCCCCCCACCCCGTCATTGCATTTCTCAAGAGTTTCAATTTAACATTACCTAAACAGCATTACTCAGAGCAGATTTTTATATTTGTGATAACAGGGAAAGGTCAATTCCATTTGAAATCTGAAGAGATCACAACCCAGTAAAGTTTGAAAACTCAGTTTTATTGGAATTGGTTTGACTCACGGTATATTTTCTCCTCAGCTATCTCATCACACAATAAGAGTGAGAAGGCTTTCTTGTCTTGTCTTGTCTTTTCTTTTAATCACTGAAATTTATTATAATATAAAATACAAATTGAAACAAAGATAACAGCAGAATAGGGGAAGGAAAGCAGGGAGAACTTTTTTTTTCAGTGCAGTAAAATACAAAATACGGTTACAACACCAGCTTTTTTACTTTACCTATTTTGTAAGCACCAGCCCTCTCCATCACGCCAAACTAATCTAATCATCAAAACCCAACATCAAAGTTTTATTTTTTTTCCCCGTTTTGAGCATAAAGTCCAGAAGCGGTAGAAAGAAAACTGGAGACATTCTTTTATTATTATTATTAAAGCGGTTAATTTTGCCATCTCTGCCAGATCCATCACTTCTTCCGTCCATTCTTTCTTTGTGGGAATTGACGTGTCTTGCCATTTTTGTGCAGAATATTTTTTGGGGGGGAGGTGGGGTGGGGGGAAGAGGCAGAGAGGAGGGAACTGTGAGCAGTGGTGCCATAACATGGTGGGGGGTAGGACTATTCACCATGCCTGGGCTATATCCCCTAAGAATTCTGTAGCTCCAGAGCCAACAAGTTTCCAGGCCCTGTGGGTGCAATCCTCCTCCTTTTCATCCATGTGTTAGGAATAAAATAAATTCCACTAGAAAGGTGCTGGCAAATAAAACAAGTTTTATTAAAGCATTTGCAAAGGCTAGTGGACCCTTCTACTTGCAAGCAAAGGGCCACACCCAGATTAGTTCAGCATCAACCTTTTATACCTGTCCCGTAGAATATGCCATATCTTTTCCAGACCCAGTTGAAATGTCCAGCCTGGTCACATGCTTTCCGGCAGCCTAGTAAAATTATTAGACACAGCAGCTGTACAATTAATAATTCTCCTTTGTTTTATCTTTATCTTTCCCTTTTCATGTTTGTGACATTCAACCAATTCAGTTCACAATAGGAACCTATTGGTCTAAGCTGGATGATACAAATGTTTCAACCATGTTCCCTTGCCTAGCTATACAATGTAACTAACCTGGAATTAAGGAGAAACTTCCTGACAGTGAGGACAATTAACCAGTGGAACCCTTTCTATTCTATTCTATTCTATTCTATTCTATTCTATTCTATTCTATTCTATTCTATTCTGTATTCTATTCTATTCTATTCTATTCTATTCTATTCTATTCTATTCTATTCTATTCTGTATTCTATTCTATTCTATTCTGTATTCTATTCTATTCTATTCTATTCTATTCTATTCTATTCTATTCTATTCTGTATTCTATTCTATTCTATTCTGTTCTGTTCTGTTCTGTTCTGTTCTGTTCTGTTCTATTCTATTCTATTCTATTCTGTATTCTATTCTATTCTATTCTGTATTCTATTCTATTCTATTCTGTATTCTGTTCTGTTCTATTCTATTCTATTCTATTCTATATTCTATTCTATTCTGTATTCTATTCTATTCTATTCTATTCTAGTCTATATTCTATTCTATTCTATTCTATTCTATTCGGTATTCTATTCTATTCTATTCGGTATTCTATTCTATTCTATTCTATTCTATTCTATTCTATTCTATTCTATTCTATTCTATTCTATTCTAATGCCTGTTTCAAACCAAAAGTTGTGTCTGTCATCACTTTAGCAAGGTTAAATATGGCTGCACTTTGGCTATATGATTACACCTTAAACACTGGCTCTAAATAGTTTTTATAAAATATAAGCTAATCTATATTATGAAAAGTTTTAGCATATACATTTATTATGTACCTCACACATGTGTGTGTACATAGTAAATGTCTATGTTAAAATTTTTCATAACATAGAATTAGCTTATATGTGTGAGGTGAAACATTTTTAGCGCAAATATTGATAGCTTAATATTCATGTGCCGGTTCAGGATTTTAAAAGCTGGGCATGTGTGCCAAGCATTATGATGCTGGTTACCTTGATGGCTTGGTATTCATACAAGTCTCAAGCTGCTTTCAGACTTTTCCTCCCCCTCCGGTGAAGAAAGTTGCTCCAAAGCATACACAAAAATACGGCAGGCGCTGTGGCTCAAATCCATGAGACAAAGGCAGGTCAAGAGGCAGCCGTGAACAATTGCCCACCTCCCACACTTAAATCAGAGCCTTTGAAAATCTTCACAGATTATCTGGATTGCTTAAAAGGTCCAACCACTCAGGGCTAAGATCAGTCTGTGTTTTGCTGACTAAGATTTCAAGTCCTCGAAAAAGAAGAATGAGATTGTTTTAAAATAGGTGAAAAGAAATGACCTCTGGTATGTACTTTTGGAGCGCTGTGGAAAGAGGACATTCAGTGTATGGTATGATAGCTTTAAATAATAATAATAATAATAATAATAATAATAATAATAATAATAATAATAATAATAATAATAATAATAATAATAATAATAATAATAATGATGATGATGATGATGATGATGATGATGATGATGATGATGATGATGATGATGATGTGACTCTCTGCCACATGACTGGATAATCAAGTGCCTAGAAATAACAGGAGTCAGTAGAAACATCAGAAAATTTGTGCACAGATCGATGGCACAATGGAAGACACAGTTGCAGGTCAATGGTGAGAGACTGGGAGAGGTTAACATCAAGAGAGGAATATTTCAAGGAGATTCATTATCACCATTACTATTTGTTATTGCACTGTTTCCTCTGTCAACAATACTGAATAACTCAGGACATGGCTATCAAACATCAAAAACATCTGCCAGACTATCCCACC